>NW_004443947.1:386583-449747 GCF_000243295.1 Trichechus manatus latirostris | reverse complement strand
CCAACTCTTCAGACAGGGATTGGACTGGACTGTGGGACATAAAGTGATACTCGTGAGGAGTGTGCCTCTTAGCTCAAGTAGATACAAGAGACTAAACGGGCAGCTTCTGTCTGGAGGTGATATGGGAAGGCAGAGAGGGTTAGGAGGTGGTTGAATGGACATGGGGAATCGGGTGGAAAGGAGGAGTGTGCTGTCACAGTATGGGGAGAGCAATTAGAGTCATATAAAAATGTATGTATAAATTTTTGTATGGGAAAAATTTAAAAAAATAAAAAGAATGTCTGCCTTGAGCACTGTGCTCTTTTTAAGAACTATCTATGTGGGATCAAATTGTTAACAGCAACTTGAAAGGTTAGATAGGAAGCTTAGGGGGCAGTGAGTTTATGCTAATGCAGAGGAACAATCTGGAAGAGGAGGGTGAGAATGGTTGCACAAATTGAAGAATATGATCAACGTCAATTGTACACGTAGAAATTGTCGAATTGGCATATGTTCTGCTGTGTATATTTTCAACAACAACAACAAAATAAATTATTGAAAAGAGAGATTAACAGAAGTATCAGCCAATCACAATATAGGAACCTTATTTGGATCTTGATTCAAACAATTAAAAAATTATGAAACAATTGGGAAAATTTGAACATCAACTGGATATTTAATTGATATTAAGTATTTGAAGGAGCCTGGTGGTGAAACAGTTAAGCGCTTGGCTGATAACTGAAAAGGTTGGTGGTTTGAACCCACCCAGTTGTTCTGCGGGAGAAAGACCTGGTGATCTTCATCCGTAAAGATTACAGCCAAGAAAATTAAAAAAAAAAAAAAAGTATATATATTTTGTTTATGGTAGTTGAAGTGAAAGTTTACCTTTCAAGTTAGTTTCTCATACAAAAATTTATACATACATTGTTATGTGACCCTAATTGCTCTCCCTATACTGTGACGGCACACTCCTTTCCACTCTGATTTCCCATGTCCCTTCAACCAGCTCCTAATCCTCTCTGCCTTTTCATCTCACCTCCGGACAGAAGCTGCCCATTTCTTCTCATGTATCTACCAGAGCTAAGAAGTACACTCTTCACGATTATCATTTTATGTCCCACAGTCCAGTCCAATCCCTGTCTGAAGAGTTGGCCTCGGGAATTGTTTTAGTTCTGGGTTGACAGAGAGTCCAGGGGCCATGCTTTCTGGGATCCCTCCAGTCTCAGTCAGACTATCAAGTCTGGTCTTTTTACTAGAATTTGATTTCTGCATCCCATTTTTCTCCTGCTCCATCAGGGGCTCTCTGTTGTTTTCCCTGTCAGGGTGGTCATAGGTGGTAGCTGGGCAGTACAGCCAAGAAAATTCTACGGGGTAGTTTCTACTGTCACATGGGGTCGCTATGAGTCGAAAATCGACTCAATGGCACCTAACAATAATAATTATTTGTTAATTCTTTAAGCATAATAAATGGTATTTTGTTTATGTTTTTAAAAAGTCTGACTTTTAAAGATCCACATTGAAATATTTACCAAAAACATGACATGATATATCTGTAATTTGATTTAAAAAAATCCAGGTGGTTAATGAGTTGCAGTCTAGATGAAATAAGACTGGTCATGATGTGATCATTGTTGAAACTAAGTGGTTGGTACATGGGGGTTCATACTTTTCTAGAAGAAAAAGTTCAAAAAACATTTAAAATGAGACTTCTGCAAAACATTTTAATGACATGGAGAAATGCTCATGATATAGCAAGACTGAAAAAAGCTACAAAAATAATGTACAGATTGTTATCTCAATCTTATATACACATGAACAATTTTAAGGCAAAAAGACAGCAGAAAATTCAACAAATGTTAATAACAACTATTATCTCTAATAGTGGTATAAAACCAAACCTAACTCGTTACCATTGAGTCAATTCTGACTCATAGCCACCCTATAGGACAGAGTAGAACTGCTCCATAGGGTTTCCAAGGCTGTAATCTTTACAGAAGCCGACTGCCACATCTTTCTCCTGTGGAATGGCTGGTGGGTTCGAACCACCTACCTTTCGGTTATCAGCCGAGCACTTAATCACTGCATCACTAGGGCTCCTTAATGGTGGTATAATGAGTAGTTTTTATTATCTTCTTAATATTTTCTGTTTTTTACAATGAGTAGGGCTTACTTTATAATTACAAAAGTATATCTTAAGACACATTTGACTTAGAATTTGTCAGGGAAAGCCAAGTTGTTATGCTCATAGTAGGTTTGTTTCTGCATTAGCCTAATCACTGCGAACAGTCTTCCTGAACTGCCCATGAACCCAGAGACTCTCAACAGGCCGAGAATCCCCAGATTTAATAAAATAAACAGTATACAGCGAGACCTAACACAGAAGCAATTTCTCAGGCCGAGAAGGCTTTACAGAGCCAAGGGAAAAACGACCGAGCAGAAAAACATTCTTTGCAAAGATGAGCACAGCAGCGCCCCCTCCCATGGGGAGGGCTGGACACAGCCCAGTGCCACGGCAGTGCCAGGTGGCCATCCCGTGACCATTAGCCATGACGAGCCTGGAGTCTGTGCCAACACACACAAAACCTGTAGGGAAAGTTTTGTCCAATGAAAAATAATTCTGATAGCCTGTGAATCCAAACTAGGAGTCATACTTGGTGCTATAGAAAGAGGCTCTGTGACAGGGGAAAATCATAAAGGGTGTGGCCACCCTCCTCTCAAACAGATAAAACAGCTTTGAGTCAAATTGTTTAGAAAGCCTTAGCTTCCAATTGCTTTACCATCTAGTCTGATTAATATCTATCCCTACCTACTTGGAAGAGAGAAGAAGAGTTGATGCAGTCCAACTGTGGTGTTGGTGAAGAATATTAGATACATCATGGGCTGCCAAAAGGATGAACAAATCAGTCTTAGGAGAAATACAACCAGAATGCTCCTTAGAAGAGCGGATGGTGGCACTCTGACTTGCTTACTTTGGACACGCCATCAGGAAAGACCAATTGCTTGAAAGGGACGTCATATTTGGTAGAGGGTCAGCGAAAATGAGGGAAACCTCCATGAGATAGATTGGCACAATGGACTCAAACACCAATGATCATGAAGATGGCTCATGACTGGAAAATGGTTTGTTCTGTTATACATAAGGTAGCATGAGTCGGAGCAGCAACTAATGACAATAATCACGTACTTGTCTGAAAATGGACAAACCCATAGAATTCCTTTCCCCTCCTTTCCTGACCTTACGTCTACTACCACAAAATGCATGGACGTTTTTCCTCCACAGTTTAAACAAGGTCTTACCAACGTACATTCACTGGGACACATGAAAAAGAAAGTCGGTCCCTAGACTTTGCTGATATGTGGTTTGCAGTTCAGTGGGGGAGGGAAAACAGATACACAAGATCGCCACTGACGATATTTGAGTTTTGGGGGCCTGCAGATGAGGCGTCTGAGTTCATGCCAGCAATTTTTTTTTTTAACTTAAGGAAATAAATAGGAGAAATTCCCATGGGAAAGTTTGGACGGCATCACCTTTAAAAGAACGCTTCTCTAACAGAGGCGGGTGAAAAGAAAGGAGCCCCTTCACGGTTTTGGCAGCAGGTCCAGGTGCCTACCCGGCAATTTTGCGGAGATGGGAACTGGCAGCAGCCCAGAATCTGAATTTCTGGTGCTGCTTCACCCCTAGGGGGCAGGTGACTTCCCCTGACTTTCCGGCCCAGAGGAGTCTCCAGAGAGCTGCAAACATGGGCCTGGGGGTCTTTCTCCCCAGACTAGTAACTGTTCAGTCAGGGCAGGCCTTCTCCAGGTCACCTCTCCTGACTGTATGGCCACTTTGTGTCCTGTTTTCGACCACAAGAGGCAGCAGTGGCCAAGCCAGACCCACCACTCCATGCTAAGAGGGGCTACAGTCCAGAGACCCACCACTCACTTCTGCCTCCTGCTTTCCCAAACTGGGCTCAAACAAGAGTGTCCCCAGGTAGAGCAAACAGTTAACGTGCTTGGCTGCTAACTGAAAGGTCGGAGGGTCGAGTCCACTCAGAGGCACCTTAGAAGAAAGGCCTGGTGAGCTACTTCCAAAAAAATCAGCCCTTGAAAACCCTATGGAGCACAGTTCTACTCTGATACACGGGGTTGCCATGAGTCGGAGCTGACTTCACGGCAACTGTTTGGTTTGGTTTTGGACGAGGTTAGCCGCAAGGCGGAGCCCTGGTGACGTAGTGGTTAGGAGCTATGGTGCTAACCAAAGGTTGGCAGTTCAAATCCACCAGCTGCTCCTTGGAGACCCCGTGGTGCAGTTCTACTCTGTCCTATAGGGGACTATGAGTCCGAATCGACTTGATAGCAACAGGTCAGCCGCAAGGCAATTAACAGTCTTCCTGTTTCAGATACCACGCAGAGAAGGGCTACTCGGCACCCTGATGAACTGATACTACTCTCTAAAATATTAAATCAATGTATTAATAGCTTGGATTACCATGGGAACGCTTTTAGGTATTTTAAACAATTTCTATAATTTGGAGAGACCAGTGTAGCCAACATGCAAGAGTTCTTACAAGGGGGCTGCATCCAGAAGTTCCTTCTAGCTCTTTGACCTTGGACAACTTGCCTAATGCCTTTGGGCCTCAGTTTCCTCATCTGTAACATGAGGCAGAGAATAGTATTTCCCTGACAGGGAGTTTGTGAGAGAATGAAATGAGATGATGAGCATGAAGACATCTTATTGAGCACATACATGTGTTCTCAATAAATACGAGGACATTCGTTTTGCTTTTTTTTTCTTCCCCTATTCAAAATACTAGTTGTGCAATATTATAGAAAAGGCAGAGTAAATTCTACACAAGATCAAGAAAGAATTTAAGAAAGACATCAGGGGAAGATATGGATAAGTTGTAGTACTTAGCAAGCTGCCCCTAAACTTCCTGCCCAGGCCATCAGACACTGTCTAGAAAATTTGGTTTTGAATTGGTGAGTTTTCTCAGCACTGTCTTCTTGGCAGAGTTCCTGGGTGGTGCAACGGTTAACGTGCTCACTGCTTACCAAAATGTTGGTGGATTGAGTCCACCCAGAGGTGCCTCAGAAGAAAGGTCTAGTGATCAACCTCTGAAAAAATCAGCCTTTGAAAACCTTATGGAGCACAGTTCTACTCTGACGCACATGGGGTCTCCATGAATCGGAATCGACTCGACAGCAATGAGTTTAGTTTAGTTTTTTTTTTTTTGGTCTTCTTGGCACCGAGCATGGCTCCTAGCACATAAAAAAAAAAAAACCAAACCTGTTGCCATTGAGTTGATTCCGACTCACAGCGACTCCACAGGACAGGGTAGAACTGCCCCATAGAGTTTCCAAGGAGTGGCTGGTGGATTCAAACTGCTGACCTTTTGGTTAGCAGCCTGCGCTCTTAACCACTGTGCCACCAGAGCTCCCTTAGCACACAGTAGGAGATTATTAAATATTTTCGAAAGAAGGAAGGGAGGGATTATGATAAAATCAGCTGTATAGTCAATACTTGCTCTGTGCCGTGCTAAACATTTCCGCAAAGCTTACCTACGGTTTTATGACCACCATTTCACAGATAACATTGAGTCTCTATGAGGTTAAGTCGGAGGTTTTTTTTTTTTTTCCCTCTAGCAGTCAGACCCAATCCCCAACCCAGCTTTTAACCAAAAGCAGCTGAGGCATTTACCCCGGTCAGTAATGAGAATTCAACATTCTTCTGTCATTGATATAACTTACAGGGAGCTTTTCGTATTGATTCCTTTTATCTCTTCATTTAAGGCTAAGATAAACCTGTATGCATTTAACTTATTTCAGCCATTTAAAGGACTAAAGAACAAAAGAGAAGAATCTGCATTAAATCAGGCACAACAAGAGGAAACATTCTTAACAAAATATTATGTTAAGAGCTTCAGGTTTCTATAAATCACCCCCATTGAGCTCTGAAATCCCTAAATTACTATTGTTGTGCTAGTCAATATCCCCCATTCATAACAGCTGATGAAAATACAGAATCAGGCCAAATAAAAAGTTTGAAAATTTTTTTAACTTAATTTTGACTCTGCATTTACTGAAACAAAACCAAGGAATCAAAACCTTCCAGGACTTAACAAATTTAACTCCAAATTACAAGTCAGAGCCTTTCAACAATTAAATGCCTTCATAAGAAAACGCTTTCCAAATCAAATTTCCCAGATTTCTCATTAACAAATGTCCCCATGGTTCCCTCTTCAGAACTTCAGCCAAAATGGAAACTAGTGTGCAAACGAGTGAATTTCCACGAAGAGCAGACGACTGCAGAAAGAGGAGGGAAGGAACAGGAAGGCAGCATTTGTTCTTTATTTGGAATAATCAGCAAAGCAGAACCAGCTGCAGGCTGGCACCACTTACCTTGCCCAAATGTTGTGAGGGCTAAGTGTTCAAAGGGCTCAAGTAAGTGGATGGTTAGGTGCAATTTCACGCCTCACTGCACAGCTAAATAAAGGGAAATATTTTTTTAAGTGTAATTGAACTTCAGCAGCATCCATGGGCTTGCTGGCTCCAGGATTCCAGTTCTTCTGAGAGGCACACACCTTTTGAGCTATGACTTTAGGCTAGGTAAGATGCAAATAAAATCAGCGTTTCTTTTTAATATCACCAGAGAGTGAGCAAACATTTCCAAATTTCAAGTGTTAGTGAAGGCGCTGCTTTTAATTAAATGCGTAGAAATTAGTCGATTTTCTCAGAAAGCCTAAGATGCATGTGGGTTTTGTTTTCTTTTCCTGAGCTGAGAGCTGATGCTATGAGGTCACATAAAAGAGATATCGTGTTTGGACAGGAGCAAAAGCAAGGAGGATAAAAAGGGCACGACAAGAGGCAGGAATGCTCACAATGATAATAAAATAATAATAATAAACATATACTGAGCACTTACTGGGAGTCCCTGGGTGATACAGTTAAGTACCCGCTACTAACCAGAAGGCTGCAGGTTTGAGTCCATCCAGAGAAGCCTCGGAAGAAAGGTGTGGAGATCTACTTCCAAAAACTCAGCCACTGAAAACCTTATGGGGCACACTTCTGCTCTAGTACACATGGGGTCGTCATAAGTCAGAGTCGACTCAATGGCAACTGAAAAATGAAAAATGAGCACTTGCTTCGTGCCAGGCATTGTTCTGAGTACTTTAGAAACGTTAATTTAGACATGATCCTATGAGGTGGATATTGTTAATATCTCTGCTTTACAGATGAGGAAACTGAGGCAGGAAAGTTACTTAACTCACTCAAGGTCACAGTACTCAGAGGGGTGTGGACGCGTGCCAACCAGTGACCTCTTTGCGGATGCTTTCCAAATGTGTGCTGGTCAGCACCCGGCGCCCCCCTAACCCCCCGTCATGTAAACACAGGGGGTCTTGATGGGAACAGACATTTCGTTTATAAACAAGGGAGAGCTCAAACATCTGGCCCTTCCTTTGCAGCCCCGGACACTGCGCAGGTACGGGCCCTTTGGCCTGCCTGGTCTGCATATCGTAAATACCACGAGGCCTCCTCCTCCTTCAGGAAACCAGCCTGGCGTTACAGAAAGCTCAGGGAGAAGCCAACCTCTGGTTGTACAAGATCCTCAATGACAAGGGCACAGGTTTAGGAGGAGAATAATGACACACCCCTCCTACCCCAAGTCTGCAGGCATTGACTAGCAAATCACATTCCAGTAAACCTGTTGTTGTCAAGCAGATTCCAATTCATAGTGACCCTCTGTGTGTCAGAGTAGAGCTGTGCTCCATAGGGTTTTTGGTGGCTGATTGTTTGGAAGTAGATCACCGGGACTCTCTTCCAAGGTGTCTCTCGGTAGCCTCAAACCTCCAATCTTTTGGCTAGCAGCCGAGTACTTAAACGTTTGTGCCATCCAGGGACTCTAAATCATGGCCTCATCCCCCTTTTAGACACAGTAAATACCTTCTCCCGAGTGTAACACACACGATGACAAGCACATGGCTATATAAGGCACTGTCGTCCCTCGCTTACAAGTGAAGGTGGCGCTGTCACTCAGCCCTGCCGGTGGAAATGCAAGAATGCATGCTGGCCCTTGCTGCTGGAACTTTCCACTTCTTAAAGAACGTGGAATTTTAAGGGAATCTCCTCATTTTTAACTGCTAATAATTCAAATACATTAAAACATTGCACAAGCTAAACAAAAGTGGCCCAGGAGCTGACCTCAGCCTTATAACAACTCCATGCAACTGAGCTTTGTAGATGGGGAAGCAGAGATCAGAGAGATTGAGCGAGTTGCCCAAAGTCACACAGCAGCACTTGTATTTGAATAGAAGTCCTCATCTCTAAGTTTATTCTCCTTCCAAAATGCCACCGCTGCCTGTGTTAAAATAGAACAAGAACATGGGGCATGTATTTAATATGTTATTGTTAGCACAAGTAAAGAGGTGCCTTTGAGTAGAACCCTTAAAAGAGCTAATTAAATTTAAAAAGCATATCCAAAGCCCAGCCAGGTGGGGGACACAGGTTTTATTAAGTACTTCTGACCTCCCAGTGGCAAAAGAAAACAGTATTTCCACCTCCCAGACCTTGAGCCATGTGTACATTGAACCCATCGAAACCCGAGAGCCGCTCCTCCGGTTGTTAATCAGAACCCAGACAGGTGCCAGGCTTCCGAAGCTGAGGGCTGGCGGGGCCCTTCAGCCTCAGGCCCCTCTGGTCGGGGGTGTAGAGATCCTGTGGTGAGCTCTGGGATTTACAAGATTCAGGTTCTGAGAACACCAGACTCTCATTAACCCTTAGGGTCCAAAGGCCAGAAATTCCCTAGCTTGACCCAATTCCCTAAAACAGGAGGCCTGTAGCCCCTCCGGTGGCAACAAGGGGTTAAATGGTGCATCTGCTTTCTCTCTCAGGAGGTCAGGAACCCAGGCACGGGTTTAAAAGCATTCTTCGCACAGCGGCAGATAACCCCACTGACATGCAGTCCTCACAGCCCTTGGAGCAAGCCTGCTGTGCACCACAGCTGAGCTCCTGCTGCAGGACAGCTCGGAAGGCTCAGCCTGCAGGGATGCCGCCCAGGCGCCTGGGCGAGGCCGGGCCACCTTCAGAGCATGCAGGAGGACAAGTATTCTCTGGACCCGATCTGTTTTCCGGCCGCTCTAGTTGTAGTTCTCCACAACATCTTTCCATTCATTCAACAAATACGTATTCTGAGCACCTTGGTGCTTGGGACATAGCAGTGAACAAACTGGAAAGATTCCTGCCCGCCTGGTGTTTACATTCTAGCAGGATACAAGGGACAATGTGACAACACTCAACATAACAAATCAGTGGGTTATCTAGTGCATTGTTGTTGATGTTAGCTGCTGTCAAGGGGCCCTCAACTCATGGTGTCCCCATGCACAACAGAACAAAATGCTGCCCGGTCCTGCACCATCCCCATGACTGGTTTTGGATCAATAAGCTCTACCACATTCTACAAGACCTCAGCTCACACACGCTAAAGGCTAGAACCAAAAATTTGAAGCACGGTCGGTTTTAGAAATAGGTATTAGATGAAGAGTAAGAGACAGAGGAGTCTGCACCCAGGACCCTGGAGAAAGATCCTTGCCCAGCACCCTGGGTGGGCCGAGTGCAGGGGAGGCAGCTGTGGCAGGTGCGTGAGTAACACAAGAGATGCCGCTTGTGTCTGTCGACACCCTGACAGAGCCCAGGGGAGTTCTGCCATCTGCTTGTCTTTCTCAGAGAGCCCCTGTCCTGTCAGCACAGTGGTCAAGCTGACCATCCCTGGTCAAGCCATTTCCGGCTGATGAAAAGCCATTGTATGATACCAGAAGCAGTTGTGGAGAGGGGATGGAATGTTCCTCCTGAGAACAGCCAGGCTTGGACCGGCTGAAGACAGACCATGTCAACCAGCTCACCGTGCAGTCACGCTAACAGTGTTTTATTTTTCTTAAGCATCTCTTCTCACTGGCCTTTCTTGTGGCAGTCATCATACTAGAGGTCGTTAATTTTTAAATGTTTCCACCCCACTGTATGACCCAACAATTCCACTCCTAGGTATATATCCAAGACTTGAAAGCAGGGACTCAAACAGTTACGTGTACACTAATGCTCACTGCAGCACTATTCACAATAGCCAAACGGTGGAAACAACCCAAGTGTCCATCAACAGATGAATGGATAAACCAAATGTGGTACAGGCACACAACGGAATATTATTCAGCCATAAAGAGAAATAAAGTCCTGATACAGGATACATGCCACAACATGGATGAATCTTGAAAGTATTATGCTGACTGAAAGAAGTCAGACATAAAAGGACAAATATTGTATGATCCCACTTACATGAAATATTTAGAAGAAGCCAATGCATAGAGACCAAAGTTTATTAGTGGTTACCAGGACTGGGAAGGGTGGCGGGGGTGAGACGGGGGCAATGGGAAGTCATTGCTTAAGTTTCTGTTTGGGGTAAACTTATGGAAATAGTGGTGATGGTTGCACAACACGATGAATGTAGTTAATGTCACTGAAGTGCACCCTTGCTGTTAGTTGCCATCAAGTTGAATCCAGCTCATCGTGACCCTATGTGTGCAGAGTAGAACTGCTCCATAGGGTTTTCAAGGCTGTGACCTTTCAGAAGCAGACTTACTCTGGAGGAGCTACTGAGTGGTTTGAACTGCCAAACTTTTGGTTAGTAGTTCAGTGCTTAACCATTTGCAACACCCAGAGACTCCTTAAGTGTATCCGTAAAAATGGTTAAAATGGCAAATTTTATGATATGTATTAATACCACACACACACACACACACAAACTGTTTCCAGCTCTGTGTGTCTAACACTGGAAGTGGTTGCTGCCAGCAGCTAAGTGAGTCCCTTTCAAACTTCACCTTTCAGATTCAAGTACTTACCCTCTCCATATCCAGGGAGGGGGAGGTTCAGCATGTAGACATCTGCCTGACAAACACAGAGCAGCTGTCCTGCCAAACTCTTACATTACTGGAAAGTCCTAGGTGATCAGCATCTGGCTTAGCCCACCCTCAGGGCCCCTCCTCAGGACCATTGCTTGCTTCGAGCTATGATCTGGGGTTTGCACCCTCCCTCTGGGTCAGCTACCGCTGAGCTCTTGGATCCCCATCTGGCTTCACCCTCCCTGCCCCTGTGTCCTTCCTTAGCCAGGAACCAGTGTGAGAGCCCTGGCTGGAGGCAACCCACCAGGCTCACACCAGGGGTGAGCTCAGTGCCAGGCAGGCCTGGCTCCTACAGCTCATCCTCAGTGCCAATTAGAGCCTCACTCTACTGACTGAAATACATGGAGACAGAAATAAACTAGTGAGTGGTTACCAGGGGCTGGCAGAAGGGGAGATGAGAAGTTAAAAAAAAAAAAAAAAAAGCATAAACTGGACAAAGTCTCAGCAATTCAGAAAACACACACATACATAAAAAACAACCAGTGTTGGTGAGGTTGTGGAGGAAGTGGAACCCTCATCCACTGCTGGTGGGAATATAAAATGATACAGCCACTGTCGAAAGCAGTTTGGTGGTTCCTCAAAAAGTTGAAAATAGGCGTATGGTCTTAAACGCTTCCAAGAAGCCATCCAAGGCACGGAAATTAGTCTCTATTTGCCTTGAACAACAGAGGTAGAAGGAGAGTCAAGAATAGGAGGAGGATATGGAATGTATGGCTAATTGCCTCCATGAACAACTGCCTCCTTTGCCATGAGACCAGCTACCATTACTGAACATATTGATCAAAGATTCTATAAAAGAATCCTGATCAAAAAGGCGAAAGTACAGAAACAGAATTTCAAATTCTCATGGACTCCAGACTTTCTGGAGCCATGGAGGTTGGATGAACCCCTGAAACTATTGCCCTGAGATAAACTTTAAACCTTAAACCAAAAATATCCCCTGAAGTCTTCTTAAAACCAAACAATAGTTCAGCTTAACTAGTAAAAAAGGTCTGCCTTGAGCATTACGCTCATTTAAGAACTGTCTATATGGGATCAAAGTGACAACCAAAACTCAAAAGATTAGATAGGATCCTTAAGGGGAAATGAATGTATGTTAATGAGGGAGGAACAACTCAGAAAAGGAGGATGAGAATGGTTGCACAACTCGAAGAATGTAATCAATGTCACTAAATTGTACCTGTACAAACTGTTGAGTTGGTGTATGTTTTGCTGTGTATATTCTCAACAACAACAACAACAATAAAAAGTTGAACATAGAACTACCACATGACCTAGCAATCCCAGTCCTAGGTATATACCCAGAGGAAGTGAAGGCAGGAACGCAAACAGAAACCTGTACACCAATGTTCACTGCAGCACTTTTCACAATAGCAAAAGATGGAAACAGCCAACATGTCCATCAACAGATGAATGGGTAAACAAAACGTTATACAGTAAAACCTGTGAAAGCTGGAACTGCGTAAGGCACAAACCTGTCAGAGAAGGAAAACTCAAATATTTTCCACTAAAATTAGCGATAGAAAAGTGGTAAGACTGCATCCTGTCAAAGGCAGAAACTTGAGAGACCTGGGAAAACAAAGCCGTCCCGATGGCTTCCAGCTCTCACAGGTTTCATTGTGTACACATACAATGGAATATCATGCAGGTGTAAAAAGAATGAAGTCCTGATGCATGTCACGACATGGATGAACCTTGAAAACATCATGCTGAGTGAAATAAGTCCAATTGCAAAAGGACAAATACTATATGATCTCACTTATATGAAATAAGCTAGAATATAGAAACCAAAGATTCCTAATGGTTGCCATAGAAGGGAGAGAGGAGGAAAAGGGGAGTTTTGCTTGGGGGGCATTGAGTACATGTTAATGGTGGTGGACTATTTGGAAAAGGACAGCAATAATGTTGGCACAGCATAAAGAATATAATCATTGTCACTGAATTTTAAATGTGGAAGTTGTGCTGGCGAATGTTTTGGTGTGTGTATTTTTACCACAATAATAATAATAATAGATACAACTTCTGGATCTGCCCCAAAGATTCTGATTCCATTAGTCTGGAGTGGGGCTGAGCATTAGTAATTTTAAATTCCAGGGGATTCTTCTGTGCAGCCATCCAGGGTTGAGGATTGGTCATTGGATCCAGGAGAGGCTTCTCTCTCTCCACAGGAAACGGTTCTAAGGTCAAATAAGTTAGGAAATGCCTCATATTCTGTCTCCTCTTGTTGATTCACAGAGCATATAAAAAGATGGATGGATGGATGGATGAATGGATGGATAGATAGATAGATAACCAAAAACAAAGAAACAAACAAAAAACTAAACCCCTTACTGTTGAGTCGATTCTGACTCACAGTGACCCTACAGGACAGAGTAGAACCGCACCATAGGGTTCCCAAGAAGCAATAGGTGAATTCAAACTGCCGACCTTTGGTTAGCAGCTGGCCTCTTAACCACTGCACCACCAGGGCTCCAGACAGATAGGTAGAGATAGATAAAAAGAGGAAGTGCCCAAACCAGGATAGCTGGGGAGAGCCCCCAGTACTGTGAAGATCCCGCCTCCCTACTCAGATGCAAAGCCGCCCTCAATCCAGAAGCCATGGCGAGCGGCAGAGCATCATGACAAGAAGATAGGGAAGGTCTAAAGGGTGGAAGAGCAGAGATGCAGGACAGAAACCAGAATGTGGATCAAAGACGAGGCCATGGGGGAAACGTCTGGCTCGTGGTACACAAGTGTCCCACTCAGCTGGAAATTCAGTAATGTCTCTGGTGTTCCTGTACCTGCTGCCTGAAGGGCTCTGGACTCTGAGTAGGGACTTTAGACTCACAGGATGCAATGGCTTTTCCCTCAGGACACTGGACTTGATGGCCTCTTATCCCAAGAAGCCAATCCCCCCATGCCCACTCCCAGGACCCCACTGAGCAGCTGCCTATTCCAAAAGCCCTGCTGGGAGAAGAGGAAGTCTGGAAGGCTTCAGGGACAAACAGAGAACCCTCAGGGGCCTCTCCTCAACACCTCCACCTGTGCTTTCATCTGCTTCTGGCTGTCCCACCTTATGACCGTTCCTGTCTCCCTTCCACGTGGGGTTACTGTGAAGGTCTAACAGATCATGTGAGCAGGTTTTATAATCTATCAGCTCCCTGGAGTGCATGAGGTGGTTCCAAAAACCCATCTGGTCCACTGACCAGGGGAGCACTGGGTATCAGTCAGGTCCCCGCAGGGAACAGAGGACACTCAGAATGGGTCATTTGAGGAGAGTTCCATAAAGGGACTGACTTACAAAGCTGTGGGCAAGGGACGGTGCCATTCTCAGGGGCTGGTAACAGTGGACACATTTGTCACCTGAGGACTAAAGGGACTGGTGGAGGGAGCAGCTACCTGAACCTGAAGAGAGAGAAAGCTGAGTGGAGGAGCTGGGTGATAGCACTGAGCCATTTGGTTAAGGGATGCAGGTGACCCATAGTGGGGCAGAGCTGGGGTGTTAAGTGCCTTACTCTCTTCCTCCGTCTCCTGCCAGGCTCCATCATCAGCCTCCTGGGGCCCAGAGCAGGGTGGACAAGGATGGCATGTGAATCTGGAGGAGCAAATGGCAGCACACCTGGCCCTAATCCAAGAAATTCCCATTCAGTAGTTCTTCGGGGAGGCCCGAGAATTATTTTTCATTGCTTCCCAGATATGATGATGCATATCCAGGGTTATGGATTGAACTGTGTCCCCCCAAAAAACATGTTGAAGTTCTAACTTCTGGTACCTGTGAATATGACTTTGTTTGGAAAGGGGGTCATTGAAGACGTTATCAGTGAAGTTAACATGAGGTTATACTGTGGTGGGTCCTAATCCAACCTGAGTGCTGTCCTATAAAAGAGGAGACCAGGCACAGAGAGATACACATAGAGGAAGGACTCCATGTGAAGATGCATCTACAAGCCAAGGAATGGCTGGGACTCCCAGAAGCTGGGAGAGACAAGAAAGGCTCTTCCGCAAGAGCCTTCAGAGGGAGCATGGCTCTGCTGACTCGTTGATTTGGACCTCTAGCCTCTAGATCTGTGAGAAAATAAATTTCTGTTCTTATAAGCCACCCAAAGCCCAAAAACCAAACCCACTGCCACCAAGTCAATTCTGACCCATCGCAATCCCATGTGTTACACAGTAGAACTGCTCTGTAGGGTTTTCTTAGCTGTAATCGTGATGGAAGCAGATTGCTAAGCCTTTCTTCCACAGTGCCACTGGATGGGTTTGAACTGTCAACTTTTAGTTTAGTAATCAAGTGCAAACCATTTGCACCACGCAAGGACCATAAGCTACCCAGTTTATAAAATTTTGTTATGATAGTCCTAGGAACTTAATACAGCCAGATATGGAGAAACATTATGAAATGTTAGATACTGTCAATATTAATAATATAAACAACAGCAGCAGCAATAGCTATCATTTGTTGAGCATTTATGTGCCAGGTTCTTGTAATGCATAATTCCTAATTTCCAAAACAACACTTAAAGGCAAGTGCTATTATTCCTATTTTATAGATGGAAAAACTGAGGCTCTGAATGGTTAAGTGATTTGCCCAAGGACACACAGCTCATCGGTGGGAGTGCTGAAATTTCGAGTCTGACCCAAAAGCCAGAACTTTCTCCTGTCCCTTCTGACGCTCTCCTCTGATCAGTCAGTGAAGGCTGCAGGCTGATCAATGATACCTCGCACCCCACAAGACCTCAATGAATGGACTGCTCATGACTCTTACACTGTTATCCAGCATCCCTACGGGATTTAGCTTATGTTTTCATTAAAAAATGAAATAAATAAAAGAGCACCTTGAGAGCTTTTAAGAAAGATGCTGAACAATCACACAAGTTTACTGGTATAACATCCAAACCAGTTAATTTCCCTTCATAAGGTTTATTTCACTACAACCTAAAGAAACGGTGCCCAGCTTTAACACACAGAGACACCCCTCAACCCTGGCCAAATGAAAGCAGACTTCAGCAAGAGGACCCGGGGTCAGTCACAGTCAGAAACATGGCTTTGCTTTTAAAATGTCTTTTAGAACAGGAGTTCTTAACCTGGGCTTCAGGAAATTCTCAACACCCTGGGATTATATGTGAGATTTTGCATGAATGTGCACTTTTGTATGGGTCCATGGCTTTTATCAGATTCTCAAAGGAGTCCTTGAAACTGAGAATTTTTCATCAATTTCTTTCATAATTAGCTTGAGGTCACTCTGTCTAGATGTTTTATTCTTGTGTTCAGTGAAACTACAACCTACTCTAAAAATAGGTAGTCACTGAAATTTACTACACAGATATTTTATAAGATAGCAGTAGGCTACATTAAAAAGAAATTTTAAATGATTCAATTCCCTTAACTTATTCATAAGTAAATGTTTTATTATATTTTTTTGCCTGGAGTTATTGAAAATTGTCTTTGTAAAGACTCAGTATCTTCTCTTCCCTTACGAAGTGTTAAAGAAAAATGATTCATGCTGAGGGAAAAAAAAAAAATCAGTAGAACCTGCCATGTTTCTTTCTTAACCTTTCTAACTGTAGAGGGATGTTAAAGAATTTATATTGTGGATCCTTTTTATACTAATCATAATCATAATAAAAATCCTCTTCTTCCAACTTCGCAGCCTTGTCACAAGGATCAAATGATCAAGGATCATCTGGAATCAGCAAAGCCTGCATAACTGTTGGCAGGAGGAGTAGACGTCGTGTTTATCACTGCTATTATTATTAATGTACCAAAGTTTGTTTACTACGAAGTCAGTTCTTCAGGACAACTGAAGAATTCACTAATCTACGTAGCACATTCTTACTGAGTGCTGCGCCAAGCTCTGATTTAGGTACCAGCGATCCCTGAAAACAAAAGAAAGTCACTTGCTCTTAAGAAGCTTACATTCCAGTAGGGGAACCTGTATAGACTCTAGATTTTAAATCATACACACACACACACACACACACACACACACACACATATACATACATACACACACACACATTTATACATATACATACACACACACGCACACACACACACTTATGCAGTGGAGTTCAGTGGTAGAACTCTCACTTTCCATGCAAGAGACCCAGATTTGATTCCCAGCCGATACACCTCATGCACAGCCACCACTCGTCTGTCAGGAGGCTTGTGTGTTGCTATGATGCTGAACAGGTTTCAGTGGAGCTTCCAGACTAAGATGGGCTAAGAGGAAAGGCCAGGTGATCTGCTTCTGAAAATCAGCCGATGAAAACCTTGTGGGTCACAATGGGATCACAATGGATAGCGTGGTCATGAGTTGGGGGCCAAGATAACAACAGCTAACAACAACTACATATATATACATACACATATATGTATATACAGAGACAGAGAAAGGAGATAAGCACTTTGAAAAAATATTCAGTGGCTATATAGGAGACAGAGCGATGGATGCTATTATACAGCATGTCTGATGTCTGGGACCGTCTCTTGGAGGAGGTGGCATTTGAGCAGAGACCTAAATGAAGTGAAGGAATGTGCCATGAGGCCATGTGGCAGAAGAAAGGGCTGCATACAGACCCTGAGGCTGAGACATCCCATTAAGCCACTCCTGGATTCCTTACTCTTAGAAACTATGAGATAACAAACGTTTGTTCCTTCAGCCACTAGATTTTGCCACAAGCCACTGTGTGGTGGCCTTGCTCATTATATTATTCTTCTCTTGCTGTATAACAAATTACCATAAACTAAGTAGCTTAAAACTTATTTCACAGTGTCTGTAAATCAGAAGTCCAGGCACAGTGTGACTGGGTGCTCTGCTCGGGGATGAAATCAAGGTGTTGGTGAGTCTGCGTTCATTTTTGGAATATAAGAGCCTCTTTCAAGGCCACGTGCATGTTGGCAGAATTCAGTTCCTTGCAGTTGTTGGACTGAGGCGCCCACTTTCTTGCTGGCTGTTGGCTGGGGGTGGGGGTATCACTTTTCACATCTAGAAGCACCCACAGTTCCTTGCCACATGGTCCCCTCCAAAGGCCCTCTCACACCTCAAATCTCTTTGCCTTCTTCTGTCTCTGACCTCTAGGTCCAAATTTAAAGGGTTTGTATGATTAATTCAGGTCTACTCAGATAATCTCCCCCCCCCCCCTTTTTTTTAAAAAGTAAAAGGAAAGTTTCATTTGGCATATATTCAAAAGGACAAAAGTGGGAAGCGGACAAGCATGCTGCCACAGCCATGTCTGCCCGAGTCCAAAGAATATCACAGAATAGGCAAGAATGGGAAAACGGACAAGCATGCTGCTACAGCCATGTCTGCCCGAGTCCAAAGAACAGTTACAGAGCCATCAGTATATATCAACATCACAAAATGGGTAGAATTATTGAAAGCATCACTTTTTCACTGATTGGCTAGAAATTATAATCTTACATTTTGAATCATCTTTCTTAACAATCATTGGTACAAGTTTCAGTTACAAAAGTCAGGAGGGTCTTCACTGGTCCAACAAATTTCTATTCACTAAATGCTAATAGAAAAAGATAAGAGTGGAAAGTCTTTTGTGTTCTGTTTGATGGGCTTTTGTGAAAACTTCTTTAAAATGTTTTCCAAGATTATCTCAGCTATTGTCTTTATACCCCAGGGCGCAGTTGATGTGTCCTTGTGAATCCTTGTGAGTCCTTGTGAGCCCAGCTTCAGCTGGGTCACATTCTGTATGCTCAAGGAGAGGGAATAATAACTCCAATATTATTTCCTAAATCAGTCCCTCCTTTTGATCAGAGATTTGGAGATAACACATCGATGATCAATAATAATCTCCCTTTTGATTAAATCAGAGCTAACTGATTAGTGACCTTAATTATATCCGCAAAATTCCTTTTGCCATATAATTTAATTTAACCATGGGAGTCCCTGGGTGGTGCAGACAGTTAATGCGCTCAGCTGTTAACTGAAAGCTTGGTGTTTGAGTCCTCCCAGAGGTGTCTCAAAAGAAAGTCTTGGCAATCTACTTCCAAAAAATCAACCACTGAAAACCCTATGGAGCACAGCTCTATTCTGACACACATGGGGCCATCATGAGTGGGAATCCACTTGACAGCAACTGGTAGGTATGTAACACCCCATCAGAGTCAAAGGTTCCACCACACTCAAGAGAAGAAGATTCTACAAAGTATTTACATCAGCAGCAGGAATCTTGGGGACTATCTTAGAAATGTGCCTACCACACCTATTCTCCACTTGCACTGCTGTAACCACCACAGGTCTGTGGACTTTTGCAGGTGTGCTTTGTATGTGCACCATGTATGCCTATCAACAACATGGGGAAGGCCAACTGAGCAATCTTTTCTTTGCCACTGACTTAGCAAGGATAAAGGCAGTGGGCCATCTGCTCTGTGCCAGCCACCATACTAACCAAAACCAAACCCGTTGCCATCAAGTTGATTACAACTCATAGCAACCCTATAGGACAGAGTAAAACTGCCCCATAGGGTTTCTAAGGAGCGGCTAGGGGATTCAAACTGCTGACCTTTTAGCAGCCGAGCTCTTAACCACTGAGCCACCAGGGCTCCTAAACGACAGGCATAGAGGTTATGATTTATAGCACATATTTTTTGGGGGACACAATTCAATCCTTTGAGCCCCACTTTGCCCTTCCATACAGCAGAGTTATCATAATACCCATGCCTCTTACTTCACAGGGCTATTGTTTGGGTTCTAAAAGCAATAGTGGCTGGAGCAGCATCTTCTAAACAGCAAAGAGCCATAAAAGCTGAGATATTGTGGCTGTTGACATTACTTTCAAGCACTTTTATTTCCATTTACTGGAAGAAGTTGTTTTCTAGGCAACCCAAGGATTCAGAAAACAACCAAACCATTAAGTCATCACGATGATCACAAAGCTCTTAAGGAGAAACAACAACTGGGGCTCAGGAAGGCATAAATCCGTGCTATGACCCAGGCACAGTGGCTGGGCAGGCCTAGATCTCTCCTGTCCCAAACTCATGAGCAGCATCTTCCAGTACTCCCCGTACATATGCAGGGGACTGAGTCACCGATGGAACCAGCAATCCATTTTGTCTGAAAACAAATGGTTTATTTAAATGACAAGCAGACAGCACAAGTAGAATTGTCCCCAAGAGAGTGTCTTTCATGCCTCCTTACTAGGCGCCAGTAGGACTTCTGGACAATTTGGCCCCAAAGGGAAGAGTGGTTAATCACTCTGCATGTTGCCTAATTGGGAAGCAAAGACCTTGAAGGACGTCTGAAGATTCCCATCTCAGAAACACAAACCAGCACGAACCCTCTTCAAGTAAAAACACACATGTCCACCACAGTCAACATACTCCTCCTTCCTCCCCTCTCTTCTCAAGAACATAACCCAAAACCCAACCCCCTTGCTGTCGAGTCGACTCCAACTCATAGCGACCCTTTAGGACAGGGTAAAATTGCCCCATAGAGTTTCCAAGAAGTGGCTGGTAGATTTGTACCACTGACCTTTTGGTTAGCAGCCATAGCTCTTACCCACTGCGCCACCAGGGCTCACCAAGAATGTAAGGTAGAGAAAAATTTATTGAAGTATAGTAGACAAGTCATTTGCTTTCCAGGGTAAAATTATTTTGGATGTTGATTCCAATGGATGAAGTTTGCCAGGTGGATGCTTGTTATAGTTCTGTGACATAGGAACAATCATCCCCATTTCACAGATGAGAAAACTGAGGCGCAGAGGGAACTAAGTGTGAGAAGGTAAGTAACCAGTTATTAGAGGACCAGCCTCCCAGGACCCACATTTTGACTCAGGGAGGTCTAAGAGCCGGGACACAGCTGGGCACACAGATGGGGGTTGGGGAAGAAGAGACTCCAGTTATGGGGGGAGCAGAGAGAGGAGGCTGCGGCTGGGGATCTGGCAGGTCCTGACACATTTGGGCCAGATAGCGCCACTGAATCCCACTGGGGTGTGAGAGATGAAAGCTTATTGAGCCCTGCTCAGGGGACTGACGTGTGAGATGGGAAGATACCAGTGTTTGGCCAGAAGAACCAATGGGTTGCTCAAGATGCCTGGGGATCAGGAGAATTCAGCAAGGCTTTGAGACACAATGGAAACGAACCAAGACTCTCCTGACAAACTGGAACAACTGTTCCCCTGGGCTACGTGTCTGACTGCAGCAGAAAGAACTGGCCTTCAGATGCAAAACAATAGCAGCCGTTTTTTATATAACCTATATTTTTGGAGCCCTGGTGGCACAGTGGTTAAGAGCTTGACTGCTAACCAAAAGGTGGGTAGTTCGAATCCACCAGCCACTCCTCGAAAACCCTATGGGGCAGTTCTACTCTGTCCTATAGGGTCGCTATGAGTCGGAATGGCCTCGACAGCAACGGGATGTGCTATTTATTATCCAAATACTGCGGATTTTCCTAGCGCTGGCCCCTTCTAATTGGAAGTTTCTCTTTCTTTCTAGCATCTTCCACACCAGCATCATGGCTCACAGCTCAGGAAACATCTGGGTGGGCTCCCCTAAAGTGTGTCCCTTCTGGGTGGCAAATATTTCCTATTGCAACCCCCTTTCTTTCTATGCCCATGGAGAGAATGTCTGCAGAAATCAAATTAATGTTTAATTAACATTTGGGACTGGGTCAATGGTGGTTCAGCCGAAGAGTTTGCACATTCCTCGCAGAAGACCCAAGTTAAATTCCTGGCCAATGCACCTCATACACAGCTACCACCTGTCTGTCAGTGGAGGCATGAATGTTACTATGATGCTGAGCAGGTTTCAGTGGAGCTTCCAAATTAAGATGGACTAGAAAGAAAGGCCCGGCAACCCACTTCTGAGAATCTGCCGGTGAAAACCCTATGGATCGCAATGGTCCAATCTTCAAATGATCACAGGGATGGCACACGACAGGGCAGTGTTTCTATTCCATTGTGCATGGGGTCGCCATGAGTCAGGGGCTGACTCAATGGCAGCTAACAGCAACAATACAACAACAATTAAGATAAATACCGGAGGCCAGTTGTTCTATCTTTGAAGCCAGACACACTTGGGTTTAAAGAGAGGCAGGGAAGAAGCTGATGGAGCCCTTTGAAGGTACCAATGTCTTCAGCTGGTCCTGCTTGGTTCAAAGAAGGCATTATAAAATGGCTTCACCCAGAAAACAAGAGCACAGATTTCCCCGGGTCCTGAAATTCAGGCCAGCACAGAGACACTGCCAGAGTTTCCGAACTTGGGCGCCATACTGGGCATCAAAACCCCATTGGAATTGAAAGCAGAGGCTCAAACAAATAAGTGTCCATCAACAGATGATTGGATAAATAAAATGTGGTACATACATACAATGGAAAATTATTCAGCCATAAAGAGAAATGAAGTTCTAATACATGCCACCACATAGATGAACCTTGAAAACATTATGCTGAGTGAAATAAGTCAGATACAAAAGGACAAATACGGTATGAACCCACTTATATGAAATATCTAGAATAGGCAAATGCATAGAGACCTAAGTTTATTTGTGGTTACGAGGGGCTGGGGGGAAACCTGGTGGTGCAGTGGTTAAGAGCTATGGCTGCTAACCAAAAAGGTTGGCAGTTCGAATCCACCAGCTGCTCCTTGGAAACCCTATGGGGGAGTTCTACTCTGTCCTATAGGGTCTCTATGAGTCAGACTCGACTCAACAGCAATGGGTTTTGTTTGTTTTTAGGGGCTGCAGGCAGAAAGAATGGAGAGTTTGCTCAATGGGTACAGAGTTTCTATTTGAGGTGATGAGGAAGTTTGGAAATAAATAGTGGCAATGGTTGTACAGCATAGTGAATATAACTAGTATCACTGAAGCGTACACTTAAAAATGGTTAAAATAGCAAATTTTATGTTATATATAGTTCACCACAATTAAAAAAAACTCCAGCGAACTTGTTCTCAAACACTCCTTTGGTTTTTAGAGGAACCACTGTCCAAAAAATTGAATCTCCCTTGCTTCCCTAGGTCACCCCAGGCCCCGGAGGGATAGCCAAGACCAGGGCACCAGTCTCAATGGCCTATAGTCTTCATCAGGATCACAATAGTCACATCATAATGGTTATGGTGATGACAGTGTTGAGGACCACAGCCAACATCCACTGAATACTTAATGTCAGGCAGTTTATGCACTGTATTGAATCTAACCCTTACCTATGAAGCAGGTACTCTTATTATCTCCATTTTACAGCTGAAGAAATGGAGGCTCGTTGTCTTAGTCATCTAGAGCTGTTACAACAGAAATACCACAAGCGGATGGCTTTAACAAAGAGAAATTTATTTTCTCACAATCTAGTAGGCTAGAAGTCCAAATTCAGGGCGTCGGCTCCAGGGGAAAGCTTTCTCTCTCTGTTGGCTCTGGAGGAAGGTCCTTGTCATCAATCTTCCCCTGGACTAGGAGCTTCTCAGCACAGGAGACCCTGAGTCCAAAGGATGCGCTCTGCTCCCAGCACTGCTTTCTTGGTGGTATAAAGTCCTCCTCTCTGCTTGATTCCCTTTCCTTTTATCTCTTGGAAGATAAAAGGTGGTGCAAGCCACACCCCAGGGAAACTCCCTTTACATTGGATCAGGGATGTGACCTTAGTAAGGGTGTTACAATCCCACCCTAATCCTTTTTAACATCACAAAATGGAGGACAACCACACAATTCTGGGAATCATGGCCTAACCAAGTTGACACGTATTTTGGGGGGACACAATTCAATCTATGACACTCATGGAGGTTAAGGCACCTGCCCAAGGTCACACAGCTATTGGGTACAGGAGCCAGGACCTGAACACAGGCTATCTTACTCCAAGGCCAATGCTCCGAGCCATGTGGTGCACCAACCCATAGGCTGCTGGCTCCACTTCCTTCCTCGCTCTTCTGTTGGGAAGCCTCATTTACCAGCTGCCACTGGGGATCCCAGCTAATCTCAGGCCCCATGGTGGCAGGGGGAGGCCACTCTCCCCCTACAGGTGTTTACAACTCTTTATTACACTCCAGAAAGAATTCTGGCTCCTTCAGGCCAGAAGATGTTGGACTCTTTCCCAGGAAGTGGCCAGAGGGAGTCTGGGTCATGCCATGCTGAGATGACATATTTTGGGGACAAGTAGAGAAATTTTTATTTGGACTGAAATTACATGATATTAAGGAATTATATTAATCTTAGGTATAATAATGGCCCACCACCCATCTGTCAGTTTGTCATACTGTGGTGGCTTGTGTGTTGCTGTGATACTAGAAGCAATTCCACCAGCATTTCAAATACCAGCAGGGTCACCCATGGTGGACAGGTTTCAGCGGAGCTTCCAGACTAAGACAGACTGGGAAGAAAAGCCTGGTGATCTACCTTCAAAAATTAGCCAGTGAAAACCCTATGGATCACAACAGAATACCGTCAGATATAGTGCTGGAAGATGAGCTCCCTGGGCTGGAAGGCACTCTGCAATGGCGGCAATAATGGACTCAAACATACCAACGATCGTGAAGATGGTACAGGACCAAGCTACATCATTTCTCTCTGTTGTATATGAGTTGGAGTCGACTTAATGCCAACCAATAACAACAAATAATAATGGCCTTGTGGTTATGTAAAAAACAAAATCTCCTAATCCTTCAGATGTGCACACAAATATTTGCAGGTGAAATGATGAGGTGTCCAGGATTTGCTGGAAAAAAAAAAAAAAAAAAAAAGGAGCAGATAGATGAAGCCAGATGAGCAAATAGATGGCAACTGCTGAAGCTGGGGAATGGCTTCATGGGGCCGATCACAAGTTTATTCTCCAAACGAAACTAAAGGACATGATGCCTCCCTCGGACAGGCCAGGCTCCAGACCCAGCTTCTGTCCAGGCCCTAAACTTGCTGTCCTGGGCCTGCTGGCTACCCCAGGTCCTCACTGCTGTTATTCTAGGAGGTCAGGAGGGTTCCCAACCAGCTGGACCCTGGTGCACCTTCTAATCCCAGAGGTCCCAAACCTGATATACCCTCAGCCTCTCCCAAGACCCCTGCTACACTACTGCAACCCAGTTTAAAAGTACCAGGCTCAGGAGCATTCTTTCATTATAAACAATTAAAAATGACCCCACAGATATTTTTCAGTCTCCTGCTTTGAAAGACATGTCTTTGCATTGTCTCAACTGCAGCCAGAAGCAGGGTCTCAGTTTTTCTGCATTAAACAGCCCAAACCCAAAGGAAACTTTACAGTGGATATTCTCAAGGTAAAAAAGCCCAACTGCCACAGATAATATCCAGATAGCTATTCAACAAAGAAGCAAAAAGCCTGCTTTCACAGGTTTAAGCAGGCTTAGCTAAGATGTCAGAGATATCCACAAACATTATTAACATTGAAAATAAACACGAAAGGTTCAGTAAGCGAACAGGTCACTGATAACCAACCACTTTGGGGGCAATGTTAAGGTTTGCGAATGATCAGTTCCAAGCTATGCAGACACCTAAACAGAGTTAAACATTTGCATGTAATTTTACATAACTCTACTTCAAAAGGGGTCTCTTTTGAATTACTATGGAGAAAATTATACAGGAATTTATTAGAGACGGCATTAGATGCCACATGAAACAGAGGAATGAAAAAAAAAAAATCTCCAAAGGGTAGGAAACTTGGTGCTGGGAGGCTTCCCCAAGAGAGGCTATCAGAATTCAGTGCTGAGGGAAAAGAGACCTCACAGGAAAAACTTTCCCTCAGGACACCGTACTTCCAGATTCTCTGCTCACATTTTCCCAACTCCTGGCTTTTCAGTGCCTCAGCTGACAGCTACAACTTGGAAGTGAGAAGATACATGAACAAAAATAAGTGGAAAATGCACCTCAGTTTTTGAAAATTATTTAAAATTTTTATAATTATATAAAATATTTATATGTTTCCAAAGTCAAACCTAAAATCCGCAAGGCCTGTTCGGAAAATTCTAGCTTCCATCCCAGTGAATCTGGTCCCCTCCCTTGCCCTGGGTCACCTTTCTTTGTTTGTCTTCTTTAACTTTGATTTAGTTTTAGTTTTGGTTTGTTGATGTTGTTAGTGGCCATAGATGTGGTTCCAAATTTGACGACTGTAAACTTCAACCAGATAATTCTGAAAGCAATCTAGAAGACGTGGATAACTTTGGGAGTTCTGAACATGTGGAAATGTTCAGCAAGATTCAGGAAGTTGCAAAATTAGGACAGCTATAATTAGGTGATGCGCACAGGTTGCTAAGGGCCTCACAGGAATGAGGGGTAGAGGTCAGGGTTTTGGAGGGGCCTGTTTCTTGGTCCAAGGTCATTGGTGGCTCAGCGGTGGAGTTCAATTCCAGACCAATGCACCTCATGTGCAGCCACCACCTTTCTCTCAGCAGAGGCTTGCATGTTGCTGTGATACTGAACAGTATCAGCAGAGTTTCCAGACGAAGATGGACCAAGAAGAAAGGCCTGGTGATCTGCTTCCAAAAATCAGCCGATGAAAACTCTATGGATAACAGAGATCTGATCTGCAACCAATCATGGGGATGATGCAGGACCAGGCTTCTTTCGTTCCATTGTCCATGGGGTAGCTGAGAGCCAGGGTCCAATTTGACGCAGCTAACAACAACTACAACAGCTTCTTAGCCCAGGGAAGTTCAGTACTTGCAAGGAAAAGAAATCGTGTGTCACAAACAAGAGCCAGTGCAAAAAATACCTCTGCATGAACCATGATGTGGTCTCACTAGGATGAAAGTCAAGAGAGACGTCAAAGAAAAACACCATATAATTACCAAGTTTTGGAAAACAAAATGTTGATAATACATGGCCATTAGTTAGGGAAAGCCTGAATGAATGGTTAAGAAGCTAAACAAAAAAAAAAGAAAGAAAGTTTGGAGGCTTAAAAAAAAAAAAAAGTAGATAATTGGCAAACTCAAAGAGGCTGTTTCAGGGAGAGACAGATGGTTTCCTCAAAGTGGAGACAATCTCTGGGCCACAGGGATGAAGTTCAGGGAGAGGGACGGTGGAGGCAAAGTGAGAAGCTGTGCAGCCAAAGGGTACTGCAAACAAGCCGGAGCAAAGGAGGTGGTTTATGTAAGCTAAGGGCCATTTGTAAAATGAGTAAGACCAGTTGGAAGCTCCCTGGGTGGAGTGGTCTGCACTTAGCTGGTAACCCAGCAGCACTCCACAAGGAAAGTCCTGGCAATCTGCTTCCATAAAGCTTTGCTGTTGGTGTTGTTGTGTGGCGTTGAGTTGATTCTGACTCATAGTGACCCTACAGGACAGAGTAGAACTGCCCCATAGGGTTTCCTAGGCAGTAATCTTTACAGGTGTAGATCACCAGGTCTTTTCTCTCGCAGAGCAGCTGGTGAGTTTGAACTGCCGACCCTTCAGTTAGCAGCTGAGGGCCAGCCAGAGAAATTCTATGAAACCCAGTTCTACTCTGCACACACGGGATCGCCAAGAGTCAGAACTGACTCTATGGCATACAAATACAACAATAGGCCCCCCGGAGGTACCCTTAAAATGTAACGAAGGTTTTTGGACATCAAGAAGGGTGACATTAAGACAGCTTTGCACACCCCAAGCAGAGAACTCAAGAATCAGAGCAAAGTGGTAAATTAAAAAAATCCTACCTCCAGCGCTCTAGGCTCTGCTCTCCACTGTCAGCCATGTCAATGGCACAGGACTTAAAAGTATACAGTCCACACCTGATTTTTCCATTTGAATCCACTTTGCACCAGTAAGTCCAGGACTTACAAGTTCTAGAAACAACCTAACCAAAATGTGTGCCTCCTCCAGTGCCCTGTATCACAGGTGACTCTGCAAATGTCTATCATGGAATCTAGATGTCTGACTCCCTTCTTTATACACACGGCATGGCTTTTCTGTTAAATCAGTCTCTGACAAACAGTAATTAGTGGTCACCAGGGGCTGGGAGGAGGAATGAGGAGTTACTGCTGAAGGGGTACTGAGTTTCTGTCTGGGGTGTTGAAAAATCTTTGGAAATAAATCACGGTGATGTTGCATAGCACAGCAAATATCATTAATGTTGCTGAACTGTACCCTTAAAAATGGTTAAAATGCAAAGCCAAGAAGTTTCCTGAATACAATCAAACACTTTGAGGGACAGAGTAGCAGGGGCGGGGGTCTGGAGACAATGCTTTCAGGGGACATCTAGGTCAACTGGCCTAACAAAGTTTATTAAGAAAATGTTCTGCATCCTACTTTGGTGAGTGGTGTCTGGGGGCTTAAAAGCTAGCAAGTGGTCATCTAAGATGCATCAATTGGTCTCAACCACCTGGAGTATAGGAGAATGAAGAACACCAAAGACACAAGGAAAGTATTAGCCCAAGAGATAGAAAGGGCCACAGAAACCAGAGATTTCATCAGCCTGAGACCAGAAGAACTAGATGGTGCCCGGCTACCACCAATAACCGCCCTGACAGGGAACACAACAGAGAGCCCCTGATGGAGCAGGAGAAAAGTGGGATGCAGAACTCAAATTCTAGTAAAAAGACCAGACTTAATGATTTGACTGAGACTGGAGGGACCCTGGAAAACACAGCCTCTGGACTCCCTGTTAGCCCAAAATAAAACCATTCCTTAGGCCAACTCTTCAGACAAAGATTAGAGTGGACCATGGGATATAAAATGGTACTTGTGAAGGCTGTGCTTCTCAGCTCAAGTAGATACATGAGACTAAATGGGCAGCTCCTGTCCGCAGGTGAGATGAGAAGGCAGAGAGGGTCAGGAGCTGGTTGAATGGACACGGGAAATCAGGAGTGAAAAGGAGGAGTATGCTGTTACAGTACAAGGAGAGCAATTAGGGTCACATAACAATGTATGTATAAATTTTTGTATGAGAGACTAACTTGACTTGTAAACTTTCACTTAAAGTACAACAATTAAAAAAAAGATTAAAATGGCTTCTTTGTTGTTATATATATTTTACCACAATAAAAACCTACAATTGATCGGTTGATCAACCTGAATGGAGCCATGGTGCGAGATTCAGTCTTATTTTCTGGAAGCTTTTAAAGAAATGTAGGATGAAAGGTGGTTCTGTCCCCAGAGTAAGGGCTAGAAGGTTCCCAACATGATGTCTGTCCTGGGAAGGACTCCAGAGAGTACTGGGACCTGTCAGGCAGCTATTTGCACTTCTTTTTTGGGAAAACTGGAAGGACTGACAAATGACTGAAGAAAGAGAAGCTTCCATTCAGCTAGTCAGTATGACCTCTAACTCTCACAATAACTACCAGTTTGGTTGATTTTTTGGAAAGAGATTGTCAACAGGCCTTTCTTCTGAGGTGCCTCTGAGTGCACTTGAACCTCCAACCTTTTGGTGAGTGGTCAAGCGGGTTAAGCATTTGCACCACCCAGGGACTCCCCTTCACAATAACTACATTACCCCAATTTCAATCAAACTTGGAACAGGGAAAACCCTGGAAGGAGATCACTAGGCCAGTGAGTGGGCTACAGTTAAAATCCCCTCTGCTACAGGTCATAAACTTTGAGAGATTATCTAATGTCCCTGCCCCATCAGTTCTATGCAGAACAGGCTCATTGTGGCTATTGGGCTCATTGGTAACAGGGATTAAGAACAAAAAGACATTTCTAGCTGTGAGGCCCTGGGTAGATTATTTAACCTCCCTGAAACTATAAAAACAGGATATTGAAGTATTACTTCATTAGGCTACTGTGGAAATTACATGAAATAGTGCTTAGGGGTACCTGGCACATACTAAACACTGGTGTTAGCTATTATTCTTCTCATTGAGAGGGGACAAACTGAGACTGCTGTCATTTGGCAGGGCCTGGGGTGATCTGGTTAAGTCACCCTCTCAATTTATATGAAAAACCCGAATTGAAATAAGGCAGGACAATCTAAAACCAAAAAAATCCAAACCTGTTGCCATCGAGTAAATTCCAACTCATGGTGATCCCACATTTGTCGAGTAGGATTGAGCTCCATAGGGTTTTCTTGGCTGTAATCTTTACAGAAGCAGATCGCCAGGGTTTTCTTCCGTGGTGCCACTAGGTGGGTTCAACCTTTAGGTTATTAGCTGAGCATAAACCATCTGCACTACCCAGGAACATTACTACCCTCTGCAATGCAATAGGTTTCTCTTTATAAATGGCCTTTCTGGCTTTGGGTTTATAATTATGCCAAAAATAACTGGTTGGGCCACTGCCTGCCCTGTAATTGGTCTATTTTATGTACCTTGCAGGGATTGGTCAGTCTACTATGCAAATAGGGTGTGTAAAACCCACTAGGACTAAATGATCTTTCAGGAATTGGTTGATTACTATGCAAATTAAGTGACTGTGGCCTACTGGGGATCGATCAGTTAGTGGTCTGGTGGGAGGGCCATGACTTGAAATTAACAATTGCACAGAGATTGAGGGGGACCTCACTACCATCAAGAAGAGCCTGGAGCACAGCACATCCTTTGGACCTGAGGTCCCTGTGCTGAGAAGCTCCTAGACCTGAGAGAGAGAGCTGTAACACTGGAGATGGCATGAGACAGCTTGAGATGACGAGAGACAGTGGCAGCAGTAGGAATGGTGGGAACCAGGAGACTGGCGTGAGGTGGCTGTGGTAGGCTTGCTGACCCATGGAGCAATCCATAGAGTGAGAAGAGCTGGGTGTCTTCGGGTAGGAGGCTTGCTGGTGGAGTAAGGTGCCTCTGGGCACTTAGTGGAGTTAAAGAGCTGTAACACTTGTCTGAGCAGGGCAGAGGCCTAGAGAAGACCCAGCAGCGGGCACGGCCAAGAAGAAGCAGAGAGCTGTCTGGTTGAAAGCTGTTCTGATTGACAAACTGTATCCTGTCTACTGAGTGGTATCTTGTTACTTCCAAGTTGATCCTGATCCTGATTACCACTTTCCTAATAAATCACATAATCATGAGCATGGTCTGTGAGTTCTTTGTGGCCAGTGCAACAAATTATTGAATCCAGCAGAGAAGTTGAGAGTACCACGGGGAGGATGGCTAGTGTCAGAAAAGGTGAAAAGGTTGGAGAGTGGAGGTATGTCTGACCTCCAACTCACAGAAATCACCTTTGGGCTGATTCTGATTCTCATCCTTCCCAGAGGCATAGCAAGGGTAACGAACACACGGGCAATCTCCAAATTTGCGGCCACCCTCCTCATCGAGGGAGGGTTGTGATTCACCCTCTGTACCTCCTTGGACTTGCACTCAGCTTCTGACCCTATAGGATAGAGTAGAATGGCCCCATAGGGTTTCCAGGGCTGTAATCTTCACGGAAGCAGGCTGCCACATCTTTCTCCTGTGGAGCAGCTGGTGGGTTCAAACTGCAAACCTTTTGGTTAGCAGCCAAGTGCTTAACCACTGTGTCACCAGGACTCCTTTGCTACTAGATTACATCCCAAAAAAACCACCCTATGAATATACTAAAGGAATAACCCTCTCGCCACTTGCACAAATCAGAATACAACCCTGAAATCTCACAAGACCCAAAAACTCTTAAATCAGGAGATAAACCTCCTTTTACTTTCCTGAACATGATGCTTTCTAGAGATCTTTCCAGGCAGAATTCAGTATTGTCTTCCTGCCCTTCATCTCTACCCCAATCAGATGCCAAGTTATGTTCAACATTTGCTCAAAATGCAACATTAGGTCTACCATCCAAGTCTTGAACTGCTTTGACTTTCTTATCACCAGACTCTGATTTGCACAGTAGACTGTTGCTTACTTAAACAAAATGGTGTACAGGGCTTGAGCCCACACATGCACCATACCTCTTAATGGATATAAATTAAACCCCTAGCCTCAGGGCAGGAGTTCCCAAGTTCCATGGTAGCCGTTAATGAAGCACAATGTTACCAGCTCTGGCAGACTTCAGAATGAAGAAATGTCTGAGTACTCCCTGCAACTTCTGCAAGGAGGTCAGCAAACACAGGAGCAATTGGTGAACGGTGGTCTAGCTTTCCAAAGACCTCTTCATCATATTTCCCTACAGAGACCATTTTAAAATAAAATCAACACGGAAGTGAAGGGACAACCTATGAACAGGAGAAAATATTAGGGAACCATCTATCTAATAAGGGTTTAATATCCAGAATACACAAAGAACTCATACAACTCAACAACAAAAAGGCAAACAGCCCAATAAAAAAATAGGTAAAAGACTTGAATAGACATTTTACAAAAGAAGAAATACAAATGGCCAACAAGCACATGAAAAGATGCTCAATAACATTAGCAATTAGGGAGATGCAAATCAAAACCACACTGAGGTATCACTTCACACCCACTAAAAATACCAGTCGCTGACAAGTCAATTCAGACTCACAGAGACCCCATGTGTGTTATAGTAGAACTGTGTTCCATAGCGATTTTAATGGCTGATTTTTCAGAAGCAGATCATCAGGTATTTCTTCCAAGGCGCTTCTGGGTGGACTTAAACCACCCACCTTTCAGTAAGTGGCCAAGTACATTAACCTTTCGCACCACGAAGGGACGGACTACTTCACACCCACGCTAGGATAGCCAAAAGGTAGAAATAATCCTTGTCCATCCACAGATGAATGGATAAACAAAATGTGGTATATACATAAAATGGAATATTACTCAGCCATAAGGAGAAACAAAATTCTAATATGTGCTACAGCATGGCTACAATCTGGCCCAAATTGTTCTGTCTAAACCAAGGATGGAAAATGAAATGCAGGCAGTCAATCACTGTGCGACTTAGGGCAGGAGTAAGACCACAGAGAGGGGTGTGACCATGGCAAAGCAGCGAGCCTGGGACCCTCCTAAGGTCATTCTTATAAAGTATTATGATCATTCAGAATTCTCTAGGGGGTGCAAATGGTTTACGTGCTTAGCTGCTAACTGAAAGGCTGGAGGTTCGAATCCACCCAGAGATGCCTTGGAAGAAAGGCCTGACAATCTACTTTAGAAATATCAGCCATTGAAAACCCTATGGAGCACAGTTCTACTCTGACACAGACACATGTGGGTCATCATGAGTCAGAGTTAACTCAATGGCAAATTTTTTTTTGGTTTGTTTGTTTTGTTTTTTAATGATCAGTCAGCCATAAAAAAGGAATAAGGTTCTGATACATGTTACAACATGGATTAACCTTGAAAACATTAGGCTGAGTGAAGGAAGCCAGACACAAAAGGCCACATGTTGTATGATTTCATTTATATGAAACGTCCAGAATAGGCAAACCCATAAAGACAGAAAGCAGATGTGTGGTTGTCTGGGGCTATGGGAAGGAGGAATGGGGAGTGACCGCGAATGGGCACAGGGTTTCTTTCTGGGGTGATGAAATGTTCTGGAACTAGATTGTGGTGGTGGTTGCACAATGTTGAGAATGTACTTAATGCCACTAAATTGTTGACTTTACAATGGTTAAAATGGTGAATTTTGGGCTGTGTGTATTTTACCACAATAAAAAGAAAGAAAATTGTAACACTGTGCAAGCCTAACAAAACATTTCCATAGCCACCTTTGGCTTCCAGTTTCCCCCGTCCAGTCCATACTCACTCACTGCCTCATTGTCGCCACACATACCCTACACCAGCCATGCCAGATTATTCACTGCTCCTGGCAGGCCATGCGCTGTAACACCTCCACACCTTTGCTCATGTGTGCCCTCAATTGGAATGTCTTCTTACCTTGTCTCCGCAAGCTCCTTCACCCTCAGCACCAGCTCGAATGTCACCTCCTGGCCCCTGGCCAGTGTTAGTGACTCCTCACCTTGGTGGCCCCATCTTACAACAGGATACAGAGGCTCCTGAGGGGTGATTTAGCATGAAGGTTAAGAGCACAGACTCCCAGAGCCAGGCTATCTGCAATTGAATGCCAGCTCCAACACTTATTATCCGGAGACCTTGTCTAAGCTACTAAATACCTCTGTGCCTCAGTTACCTCAACTGTAAAATGGAGGCGATAATAGTACTGAAAGGTTTATCAAAAGGGTGGAATGATTTAATTAATGTGAAGTACATAGAACAGTGCCCGGCACATAGTAAGCTCTCCATTAAAAAAAAAAAGAAAGAAAAACCCGTTGCCATTGAGTCGGTTCCGACTCATAGCGACCCTACAGGACAGAGGAGAACTGCCCCATAGGGTTTCCAAGGAGTGGCTTGCGGATTTGAACTGCCGGCCTTTTGGTCAGCAGCCGAGCTCTTAACCACTGCACCACCAGGGCTCCAAGCTCTCCAAAAGTGCCATCTATTATATAAAATCATCAACAGTCTGTCAGTTTGTTGTACTGTGGTGGCTGGCAAGTTGCTACGATGCTGGAAGCTATGCAACTGGTATTTCAAATACCAGCCAGGTCACCCATAGTGAACAGGTTTCAGTGGAGCTTCCAGACTAAGACAGATGGAAGAAAGCCCTGGATATCTACTTCCAAAAAAATTAGCCAATAAAAACCCTATGGATCACAACAAAATATTGTCCGATAAAGTGCTGGGAGATGAGATCCCTAGGTTGAAAGGCACTCAAAATACAAAGTGGCCATAACAATGGACTCAAGCATGCCAATGATCATGAAGATGGTGCAGGACTGGGCAACGTTTTGTTCTGTTGTACACGAGCTGCCCATGATTTGGAGCTGACTCGATGGCAGCTAGCAACCACCACCACTAGCACCCTGTAGTACAGCCGAGGTGTCTAGCCTCACGGAAAATCCAGCCTCACTCACAGAGCTCTCCAGGCCAGCCACCCACTCCTGTGCTCAGCCCTCACACCAGCATGAAAGCACCTCTGGGCAGGACCAGCCCCTGTGGCAGCCACCACACTTCAAGGTCCCCAGACAGAAGAGTTCAAAGAAATGACTTTTTTTGTTGGTCCATCTGGGCCTGGGTGAACCAGAAGTAGCTGGCATTCTGACATATTTAGCCACAGTCACAACAGTCGAAGGATCCCAGGATTCTGGAGCAGAGCCACCCGACTCCCAGACTCTTTTCCCTGGCCTCGTGGACTGAGCATTTGGCAGGGTTTTCTTCAGGGAAAAGCAAATCCCATGGGCTAAGGTCAAAGCCTGCAATCACACTGGGCCGCAAGCCACTGCCAATATAAAGCCTGTTTCTTTCACAAATCCCAGAACAGACTTTCATAAGGTATGCACTGCTAGCGTGAATGCAACTGCCTCTACTTAAGCAAGTGCAGCCTAAGCTCCTCTTTCCTGCGTGTGGAAGCACGAGGGTTTGCTTTGGCAGTCTGGTCTGTTTCCAATTCAACCATTAGAGAAACCACAGTGCGGCAGAGGTGAGAAGTATATAGGAGTGGGGGTCGGGTATAGTTTTGCAATACCCCTGGGTGTCTCCAATTATATCAAGAGGGGGCTATGAAAATCTCAAAACATTCTTCAGTAAAATTAGCTTTCGTTCGTCTAAAAGGACACATTCGGTTTTCATTTGGGAAACATTTATGGAGGGCTGACCATACCTGGGAGCCCTGGTGGTGCAGTGGTTAAGAGCTCGGCTGCTAACCAAAAAGGCTGGCAGTTCGAATCCACCAGCCACTCCTTGGAAACCCTGTGGGGGCAGTTCTACTCTGTCTTATAGGGTCGCTATGAGTTGGAATCGACCCAAGGGCAACGGGTTTGGTTCTTCTGTTGGACAATACCTGATATTATATAGCTCTTCATGGGAGACATGAGGAAGGGCTGGTGCAACATCAGGGAAGGGATGTGTTGGGAGGACAATGTGTCACCACTCCAGATGGGCAAGTGGCTCAGACCAGTGCAGCCAAGTTGAGGTGAACTCTGCATCAGGGACATCGGATGAGGGTCACAGGCATCCAACACCACCACTGTAAACTAGGTGCTGATGAGTCAGCTCTGACTCATGGCAACCCCATGTGTGTCAGAGGTAAACTATGCTCCATACGGTCTTCAATGACTGATTTTTCAGAAGTAGATCATCAGGTCTTTCTTCTGAGGTACCTCTGGGTGGACTTGAACAATCAACGTCCTGGTTAGCAGAGAGTACATTAACCATTTGTACCACCCAGGGACTCCATTTGAATGCCACAGTGGTGCTCCAAACCACAGAGATCCTCTCTGGTACATTCCTAACACTTTCAGATTGTCCCCCTTTCCACCTTCTCCAATCTTCAGAATTCCTCATCTGCTCATGTTATGGATTGAATTGTGTCCCCTAAAAAGATATGCTGAAGTCTTAACCTCCAGTGAATGTGGTGAACGTGAACTTGTTTGGAAATAGGGTCTTTGAAGATGTAATCAGTTAAGTTAACATGAGGTCATAGTGGAGTAGGATGGGCCCTAATCTCATCTGATTGATGTCCTTAAAGAGAAGAGACACAGAGAGACACCCAGAGAGAAGACAACCATGTGATGAAGGTAGCAGGGATTGGAGTAATCTACAAACCAAGGAACACCAAGGATTGCCAGGCACCACTAGAAGCTGAGAGAAAGAACAGATTCTTCCTCAGAGCTCTCAGAAGGAATCAACAAGGCCGATACCCTGATTTCAGACTCCCAGCCTGCAAAACTGTGAGACAATAAACTTCTGTTCATCCAAGCCACCTAGTTTGTGGTACTTTGTTAGGGCAGCTCCAGGAAGTTAATACAGTTAGTCACTGTGATTTCTACCTGAGCCAGGCTTTGGAAGTCCTCCTTGCCCTGTCATCACACTGGACTATGAGGAAGGAAGAACTTTTTCCCTCCATTTCCACCTGCACCTGCACATTTGTCTCTGGGTCCCAGTAAATCAGGAGCCATATGTGGATGGCATCAGACAATAGGTGGGGATATGAGCCTTAGACACCAATAATAAAGGGCTAGGTCTCCACAAACCTGGGGCCACTAGAGGCACTCCCAGTGTCCTTGCTCTGACCTCCACCTGATGGGAAGTCTGGCTTGACACATCCCAGACTTGGAAGCCAATCACAAACCTCAGCAGGGGAACAAGCCTGAACCACAAGCTATAAGCTCTGGTACATGCAGGTGCACTGAAATGAATGAATGAATAAATAAATGAATGAAAATTTTAAACCTAGTAGCCTGACCCCTCTGCAGAGATGCTACATGCCATTCTGAGATGGGGAAGAAGGGTGAGAGGCTGACAATAAGTTGGATGTTAGGGGGCCACTGCCCAGAGGAAAGGCTGAGGAGGAATTAGAAATTATCAGATCATGAGAGAGCCTGGAGCCATCGGGTGGATGAAGTTGGTCAAGAAGAGTGGGAAGGGAAGAGAAGGAGAGAGGGAATGGGGGTATAGAAAGCAGTAAGTTGCAGTAATAAAGCAGTGTCCCACAGAACAAGCTGAGTAAGGATGGAAAGAGTCCCCTGAAAGTAACAATTAGGAAGTTCCAGTGGTCACTTCTCTGTCCACTGTAGTCCCCACAGCAATAATAACTGTAGCAATAATAGTGATAATGATTTATGAGTGCTTTCAACACATTCTAAACACCCTTCCCATAATTACCTTTTAATCTTCATAACAACTCTTGGAGGTAGATACCATTACTTTTCCTATTTTACAGATAAGGAAACTGAGGCATATAAAGGTTAAGTAACTTTGCTGAAGGTCACACAGTAAGTAAGTACATGGGTGATGAAGGGGTGTGAGCCAGGCAATCTAGCTCCAAAGACCATATTCTTAAGCACTTCAGTCCTTTGCTTGAGGGTGTATTTGATAATTATCAATCAGTGCGTGGCTAGGGTGGGATTAGAACTCACTGAATGAGCTTATCAAGTCTGCCTCAGCTTTTCCATCTATGACGGTATGAAAGTACCTACCCCTTTCTACCTGTTGTGAACATAACGTACGTTAGTACACTCTGACTCTCTGGGAAAATGTCTTAGTATAGTCAAGATTTTAGTTCTTATTCTTCAGCAGGGTGAGGCCCCAGAACAATACGTTCTACCCCTGGCCCATAAAGAATGCAAAAAGAGGTAAGTGGAGATACCAGTTTGGAAGTCTGAATACAGCTACTCACAAAAGAGGGGAGCAGAGGCAGACATGCCTTCCTATTCTGCAGGAAGTTGCACTCCCTTACTCATGCCTTGGGTATGAAGCTTCAGAAGTTGTAGCCAGATCAATTTACATAAATATGTCCGATTACTCTTTCCCTTTGGATATTTTAAGAATATAAGGGAAAGGAATATTAATGTAAAGTGTTTGTAAACTTTAACTTAATTTACTTATAACTTGCCTCTTCCCATAAAGGAGATTTAGAGGTAAATACGCTATAAACCTATTAATATATACAAACAAACTAGAAATCATGACTATGAAAAAGAAGAGAAAGCCAGTCACAGGACTAAAAGCCAATATGATTTGGCATCCGCTTTGACTAATGCTTCCTGGCAGCTTGGGCAAAAAGGGAAATAAGATATATCACAAAGCTCTTGCCATTAGGCAGAGGAAGCAGGTCAATCCCTCTGGGCAGACAAAGCTTTTTTGGGCACTAAATTCTAAAAGAAATTTTTCATGCAGAATCTTATACAGAGAACACACTGACCACTGACTAGTGGTTTTATGAACCATCTGAAATAGAGACTTGAATTTCCAAGCCTAAGGCTGCTCTGAGATGATCCCTGTTCTACCAGGACACATTTTTCTAAGCTCCTAGGATTACATTTTGGTTTCCTGATCGAGGAGTTAAAAACCTCATCTCCGAACTCTGCTTCTGGCATTATGGCTGTCAAGTTGTTCTGGACAGGAAACATTCTTTGAGACAGTGCTGCTGTCAAAAGAAGTAAATGTTTCTTCAATGACCTAACCTTCTAAATACAAAACCATGAGCTACATATAGCCTTAGCAATGAGGAGCCATATAGGGTCTCTATGAGTTGGAAGCGACTAGATGGCAATGGGTTTGGGTTTTTTTTAATGAGGAGCCAGGAGGGGCCGAGTTGTCTTAAGGGCAAATGGCAATAGAAGCGTTGCTACCAGGACACAGAGCCTTAGGTCAACAGCAAAGGAAATATAGGGCTGGAATTTCCTATCTGAGTCAAGATCCTCAAGAGTGGCTGAAGTGGTTCCAGAGCAGCAGCTCCCCATGGCTGTCAGCTGAAGAAGAAGCAAATCTAATCTGAATGAAAACTTCCCCAATTTACATTCAGGATTCTCACTGACTATGATCAAGCAATGGGCTTAAATCAAATATCATGCGAGAAGGCAAGATCCTATGAATGAGAGGCAGCAGAAACAATAAACAACAAAGATATCCTCTCCTCCACCCTGAAATTTTCAGAAACAGAGGTACAGAACAGAAAAAAAAAATATGATAACAAAGAGAAGAAAAACAAGAAGAGACTGAGAAATGAACAAGAAGTTTAGGGGAAAAAAAGTAACCTCTACATATGAAAGTGAAATGGTTGAAATAAAAAAACTTGATGGATGGGCTAAAGAGCAAATTAGATAAAGCTGAAGAGAGAATTAATGAACTGAAACATATATCCAAAGCTTTTACCGAGAATATAACGCAATAAGACAAGGAGCCCTGGAGGCACAGTGGTTAAGTGCTCAGCTGCTAACTGAAAAGTCGATAGTTTGAACTCATCAGCCACTTCATGGGAGAAAAGACCTGACAATCTGCTCCTGTAAAGATCACAGCCTAGGAAACTCTATGGGGCAGTTCTACTTTGTCACAAAGGGTCACTATAAGTCAGAATTGACTCAATGGCACACAACAACAACAACGATGGAGTAAGACAATATATGGAAAATACAAAAAAGACAATAAGAGATATGGAGAACAGAATGAGTTTCAAAAAGAAGACTAGAAAATGGAGAATAGTCAATATTTTAAAAGATAGTGTCTATGAATTTTCTACAACTTAATTGGAAGAAAAAATGAATCCGCACTTCTAGGAAGCAAAACATATTTCCAGTAGGATAAATAAAAAGAAATCCATACCTAGGTACATTGAAACTACACAACGCCAAAGACAAAGAGAAGATTTTAAAAGTATCCAGGGGGGGAAAAAAAGACAGCTCAACTGTAAAGGAATGGCAATTAGAATGATAGCACGCTTCTCAATGGAAATATTGGAAGCCATAAAATGGTGTAATAATATCTTCAAAATGTTGAGAAAAAAATAACTGGCATCCTAAAATTGTGTGTCCAGTGAAACTACGAAGTGGCATACTTAAGGTCTGTGCATTTTACTATTTATTAATTTTACCTCAATAAAAAATGAGAAAAATATCAGTAGGGTGTATATATTTCAGGCTAGTAAAGAAATGAATGAAAGAAGAAAATATAAACAACAAAGATAATCAAACAAAACAAAAGGTGAGAACTAAAAAATAAAAGCCTAGAGAAAAGTAGGACAATTAGAAATCTTTTTCAAAAATCAAAGAAATAAATCCAAATATATCAATAATTACTACATAGGAAGGCAGACTAAACCCATTTGTTAGAAGAAAGGGATTGACATATTAGATGATAAAAAATCCAACTACATACTGTTTATAGGAGATATAGCTAAAGCATAAGGACATGAAAATATTAAAACAAAATGATGAGAAAATATATACTTGACAAATAACAGCAAAAAAACCAACCAAACAAAACAAAAAAAACACCACAAGACAAATATCAATACCATCAAAGAAAAGAAAAATGTATCCATGAACTGGGGACATGACACTTCTTTAAAATCAGAGAATAAAAAAGATCTCTTTGTATGGAAAGGGAGAGGAAAGAGTAATTTTGCAGGGAAGAAGCCTGACACACAGTATCTCAACCAGGTGATCAAGATTAACATTAACATGGAAAAATAGCATTGATTAAGGGTAAGGTTGCATAGTCAATTAATGTAATTGCTGTAATAAGTGGCATACTTTCAGAAGTTGAATTGGCAAAGGTTGTGTGGTGATAAAATATATTTACAACAACAACAACAACAAAAGTAGTTACTGTGAGGCTTCTTATGTACAGCCAAACACCTCACGAGATTTGGTTCCTTGGCTGGGAGGTATAGGGTCATGGTTTCATAGGACATCTCAGTTAACTGGCCTGATAATGTGTTTAGTGCTCTGTTCTACCTCCAATTTTGTTGTGTAGTGCCTGGGGTCTTAAAAGCTTGCAAGCAGCCATCCAAGGCTCAACAATTGGTCTCTATTCACCTGGAGCAACAGAGGAAGAAGGACAGTCAGGAATAGGAGGAGGAAATGGAATGTGTGGCTAATTGCCTCTGTGACAAACTGCCTCCTTTGCCATGAGATCAGAAGAACTGGATGGTGCCTAGCTATCATTACTGAACATTTTGATCAAAGATTCTATAGAAGAATTCTGAACAAAAGGGGGGAAAAGCAGAACAGAATTTCATATTCTAATGGAATCCAGTCTTTCTAGAGCCATGAGGGCTGGATGATCCCCTGAAACAATTACCCTGAGCTAATCTTTAAACCTTAAACGAAAAATACCCCTTAAGTCTTCTTAAAACCAAACAATACTTTAGCTTAACTAGTAAAGAATGTCTGCTTTGAGCATTGTGCTCTCTTAAGAACTATCTATATGGGATCAAACTGACAACAGCAACTCGAAGGATCAGATAGGAAACTTAAAGGACAGTGAGTTTATGTTAATGGAGGAGGAACAACTCAGAAAAGGAGGGTGAGAATGGTTGCACAACTTGAAGAAAGTAGTCAATGTCACTGAACTGTACATGTAGAAATTATTGATGTAGATTCTGCTGCGTATATTCTCAACAACAACAAAATCAAAACCAAACCCACTGCCACTGGGTCGATTTTGACTCATAGTGACCCCATAGGGTTTCCAAGGCTGTAAATCTCTACGACAGCAGACTGCTACATCTTTCTCCTGAGGAACCACTGGTGGTTTCCAACCCTCGACCTTTCGATTAGTAGTCAATCACTTTAAGCACTGTGCCACCAGGGAGCCTCAACAACAACAACAAAATAAAGTATGTATGTGTATATATATATAAGATTAACAACAACAGTGATAAGTCAAGTTGATTGCATGAATCCTTGATATGTGATGAGAATGGCACTTCACCTTCGTAGTCTTCCTTTCAAAAATCCATAACGCCAGTCTAGCCATGAGAAAAACAACAGACAAATAAAAATTTAGGGACATTCTACAAAGTACCTGACCAGTACTCCTCAAAACTGTCAAGATCATAAAAAACAAGGAAAGGCTGAGAAACTGTCACAGCCAAGAGGAGCCAATGGAGACATGATGACTAAATGTAACGTGGTGGATATCCTGCACGGGATCCTGAAACAGAAAATGGCCATTTAGGTAAAAACTAAGGAAATCTGAATAGAGTATGGACTTTAGTTAATAATAATGTTATGAATATTGGTTCATTAATTGCAACAAATGTACCACTCTATTGTAAGATGTTAATAATAGAGGAAACTGGGTGTAGAGTATATGGGAACTCTCTGTACTATACCACTTTTCTGTAAATCCAAAATTTATTCTAAAATTTAAAAGTTTATTTAAAAAAGAGCTGTTGGAAATCAAGAGCATAATAGCAGAATCAAAAAGTCAATAAAAAAGCTGGAATATAAAATTAAGTTAACATCACAGAAAGAAGAGCAAAAATACAGAAACTAAAAATAGAACAGTAAAGATAAGAAAATTAGAGGACAGTTCAATATCCAAGTGATAGGAATTTCAGAAAGAAAGAACAGAGAAAAAGGAGAGGAGAACGTCATCTTCAAAATAATTCAAGAAGATTTCCCAGAACTGAAGGACATAAGTTTCCAAACTGAAAGAATCCATTGAGTACCCAGCATAATAGGTCCTTTAGAACACTGGGGACAAAGAGAAGACCACAAAAGTTTTAAACTTCTCAACAGTACTGGGAGCAAGAAGACAATGAAGCAATACATGCAAAATGCTGAAGGAATATATAATCTAGAATTCTACACCCAGCCAAATTATCAATTAAATGTCCAAGTAAAATAATGACATTTTCAGACATGAAAGATGTCAAAAGTTTTACTTCCCACTCACCTTTTCTGAGGAAGTTACTGAAGGATGTTCTCCACTAAAATGAGGAAGCAAACTAAGAAAGAAAATGACATGGGATCCAGAAAATAAGAGATGTAACAGGATAGAAGATAAGGGACTCTCCAAGTTAAAGATGAAATATCCCAGGAAAATGACTGTTATCAGGTATAAAGGGCAACCAGTCCAGATTGGAACAGTGTTACTAAAGAGTCAGGTATACTGAGTTGGCATCACAATGCCCTCCACCACTGTGTCACTATTTAACAAGATGAAACTACTGGAGGATATACTCCACCAAAATAATGAAAGAAAGAAAGAAAGAAAAAGACATGAGACCCAATGAGTAAGACAATAAATCCTGTCATGGCATGACAGCTGCAGGCTCGATGAGCACATAGTCCTGACTGAAAGAATGAGGGCCTCCAAATGAGAGAAATGGGAACTAATAAATCACCTGATGTGACTGATCTTATGGAAAATTATATTTCCACTGGTTCAGGTTTGGGAAAAATTAGCAACAGGCCCACAAACAGCCAAATTAAGTAAATACAAATTTCAAGCAAATACAGACATCCCTTGGTATCCTTGGGGGACTGGTTTTCAGGACCCCCTACGAATACCAAAATCTGAGGATGCTCAAGTCTTTTATATAAAATGGTGTAGTGTTTGCATATAACCTGCACACATCCTCGTATGCTTTAAATCATCTCTAGCTTACTTATAATACCTAATACAATGTAAATGCTATGTAAATAGTTGTTATACAATACTGTATTGTCTAGGGAATAATGACAAGATGTGAGGTGAACAATGCTCAAACAACGTGTGCTTGAGAGAGACTGAGGATCTGTGAAATGGTGGGAGGCTACAGCAGGGGATGCCTACACATCACTTCATTTGTGTGCATCCAGCATAGTGTTTCGCATGTGGCAAATTCAAGTTTTGCTTTTTGGAACTTTCTTCTCTCCCCACCCCCCCACCCTAATATTTTCAATTCGTGATTGGTTGACTCCGCAGGCGTGGAACCTGTGGATACCACCCTCTGACGATTGTACTAACTTCAAGAAAGACAAAAAGAAACTGAAACACATTCTCAACTTTGCATCAATTTAATAACAACATAAAATACTGGTTTAAAAGTAAAAATTATGCTCATGAGCACAGGAAAAGATACTTAGTATCATTAATCACTGGTAAACACAAATTAAAATCACAAAGAGATGCCACTACACACTTCTTAGAATAGTTAAAACGAAAAAGGCTGACCATGCCAAGTGTTGTTGGGGATGTGAAGCAAATGGGACTTTCATACACTGCTGGTAGAAATGGAAAACAGTATTGCAGTTCCTTGGAAAACAGTTTGGCAGGGTCTTACAAAGTTAATCATATAGCTATTATATGATATAACCATTCCACTCCAAGGCATTTATAACCAAGAGAAATAAAAGTGTATGTCCATACAAAGATTTGTACACGAATGTTCACAGCAGTTTCATTTGTAATAGTCCCAAGTTAGAAACAACTCAAAAATCCATCAATAAGTGAATGGATAGTGTTATAGCCATACAATGGGACAGTACTTATCAATAAAAAATAATGAACTATTATTGATACATGCTACAACATGAATAAATCCCAAAATAATTATGCTGAGTGAGAAAAAAAAACAGTATAAGAAACCAAGCAAAAATAGTACATACTGTATGATTACATTTACATAAAATTCTAGAAAATCCACACTAACTTATAGTAAGAGAAAGCCTATCAGTGATATCCCGAGGATAGAGAGAGGATGGGGAGGGGCAGGAAGAAAGGATTACCAAGTGGCATGAGGAAACTTTGGGGGTAATGGATATGTTCATTTTCTTTATTGTGGTGATGGTTTCATGAGTGTATACATACATATGTTAAAACTTATCAAATTGTACATGTTAAATGTGTTCAGTTTATTGTATGTCAATTATATTTTAATGAAGCTGTTTTAAAAATATTAAATTGGATTCCTACCCCATAACATACACCAAAATCAATTTCAGGTAAATTAAGGACTTAAACATGAGAAGCAAAAACATTAAAATTTTTAGAAGAAAATATGGGAGAATATCTTTCTAAAATGCAGTAAGAAGTTATTTCTTAAACAAGAAGCAAAAAGTATTAACCCCCCTCTAAAGAAATAAAAGATTGATAAGCACGACATTAAAATTAACAACTCATCAAAATTATGCTCATCAAAAACACAATAAAGAAAATATAAAACAAAACAAAACACAAGCCACAAAGTGAGAAATGATATTTTCAGTAGGTGTAACACTACTCCTTCACTAAGGATTAGTATTCAGAATATATAAAGAACTCCTACAAGTCAACAAGGGCTCTCTGCTTCTGGTAAGATGGAGTAGATGCACTTTTCCCTATTCCTCCCACAAAGCACAACTAAAAATCTTGGACATTATACATAAAACAAACATAAGAATACTCTTAGGTGGAGAGAATAAGCAGACTGGCTAGGGATCTGGGGACTTGAGGAATGATATGGTGATGAGTTCCCTGGGTTTTCTTTTTGCCTCGTATATCCCAGACACCAATAAACAACATCATGATTAATGGAGAAAAGATTGAAGTTGTCAAGGATTTCATTTTACTTGGATCCACAATCAATGCCCATGGAAGCAGCAGTCAAGAAATCAAATAACATATCGCACTGGGCAAATCTGCTGCAAAAGACCTCTTTAAAGTGTTAGAAAGCAAAGATGTTACTTTGAGGACTAAGGTGCACCTGACCCAAGACGTGGTGTTTTCAATCACCTCACGTGCATGCGAAAGCTGGACAATGAATAAGGAAAACTGAAAAATTGATGCCTTTGAATTATGGTGTTGGTGGGGAATACTGAATATACCATGGACTGCCAGAAGAACGAACAAGTCTGTCTTGGAAGAAATACAGCCAGACTGCTCCTTGAAAGTGAGGATGGCGAAACTTTGGCTCACGTACTTGGAACATGTTATTAGGAAAGACCAGTCCCTGGAAAAGGACTTCATGCTTGGTAAAGTAGAGGGTCAGTGAAAAAGGAAGACCCTCAGTGAGATGGATTGATACAGTGGCTGCCATTAATGGGCTCAAACATAGCAACGATTGTGAGGATGGCTCAGGACTGGCTAGTGTTTTGTTCTGTTGTACATAGTCAGTATGAGTCAGAACCAACTTGATGGCACCTAACATCAACAACACATCCCAGACTTGGAGTTGAAGAAGCTGGCAACCTGGAAACACCAATGGGCACAGACAAAAAAAGCCCCGATCAAAGCCTATTCTGTCTAGCCAAATGACCAGGAAAGAGGTATCCTGGCAAGACAGAAGATAATATCCAGCCAAACAGCACAGAAGGAATGTGACTTCACCCTCACCCTTCCCATCTAAGGCTGAATGAGGAGTCACTCTACCCTTAAGAAGCTGTAACAAGATGCCCCAACATCCCCACTGGTGTGGTGTCACAGAAGGCCAAATTGGGAGCAGGGATTTTCACCCCTGCCAGCCAGTAACAAGAAGCTGTGCCCTCAAATGTCAACTGAGGCCAGGTGGGAAACCAGGAGTTCACCTCTACCTGGCAGTAACAAGGTGGCACCCTTCCCTTCTCTTGCTGGAGTGATGTCAGAGAAAGACCGCTGAAACAGAAGGTTTAAACAAGTCAATAAGAAAAAGACAAACAGATGGACAAATGGGCAAAGTATATGCATAGAGGAGAGGATAATAATAGTATCTACCTCATTGGGTTGTTTTCAGGATTAAATGATATGTGTACTTAAAATAGTTTTTCACACATAGTGAGTGGTAAGCAAGAGGTGGCTTATTATTATAACTTCACAGGAAAAGAAACACATGCATATGATCGAAGAAGGTAAAGACATGCTCAATGTCCTCAGTAGTCAGAGAAATGCCAATTATAACCATAATGAGGCAACTTATACCCACTAGATTGCCAAAGGAGCCCTGGTTGCACAGTGGTTAAGAGTGCTGCTGTTAACCAAAATGTTGGCAGTTCGAATCCACCAGCCACTCCTTGGAAACCCTATGGGGCAGTTCTACTCTGTCTTGTAGGGTCGCTATGAATTGGAATTGACTCAACAGTAATGAGTTTGGTTTGTTTTTTTGCTGGATTGCCAAAGGAGTCCCTAGGTGGTGCAAACAGTTAAGTGCTCAGATGCTGAACTGAAAGGTTAGCGGTTTGTGTCTGCCCCCTTGGAAAAAAGGCCTGGTGATTTATTTCTGAAAAATCAGCCATTGAAAACCTTACGGAGCACAGTTCTACTCTGACACACACGGGGTCACTATGAGTTAGAATTGATCTGACAGCAACTGGTTTTAGATTGCCAAAAAATAAATTCATCACTACCAAGTGTTGGAGAGAATATGGAACCATAGGAACTCTTATCCATTGCCAGTGGGAGCATAAATTAGTAATTCAGTTTGGAAAACAATTTGGAATTATCTTGAAAATTTGAATATTTACGTACTTTATGACCCAGTAAGGTGACTTCTAGGTGTAAACCCTAATGAAACTCTCACCTGTGCAACAGGAGTCATGTGTAGGAATGATCCTAGCAACACTATTCACAATAACAAAAAACTGGAAATACCCAAACATCCACCAACATGCTAATATGCAAATAAACTGCAGCAGATTCACACAGTGGGATGGTACACAGCACCACAAATCAATGAATTACAGCTACATGCAACAACAGATGAATGCTAAAAACATAATATTATGTCACGGAAGAGCACATTCAGAAACATTAGACAAACGCAAAACGAGGAACATTCCTTTAAAAAAAAAAGTGGGAGAGATGAGAGATGGATTCTCAAAAAATGTCAATGTCGTAAAAGACAAAGAAAACCTGTAGAAATGTTCCAGATTAAATGAAACTAAAGAGACAGGGCTGGATCCTGCAGTGGAGGAAAAAAAAAAACGTTATCAAGAGCATTACTAGGTCAATTTATTGAAGTTGAAAACTATACGTGTTTATGTAAGAGAATATACACGGAAGATTTTAGAGGTAAGCGGCCACGCATAATGTGACTTAGCTTCGAAGACTTCTGGAAAAAAAATGTGTATGTGTTTGAGACAGAGAGAGAGAGAGAGTGTGTGTGTGTGTGTGTGTGTGTGTGTGTGTGTGTAAGTGCCTGTATGGGGGCGGGTGGAGGGATCCAGAGAAAGAGATAAAATGATAAAGAAGACGGGTAAGTCACAAAAGGACAAATATTGCATGATCCCACTTATACGAAATATCTAGAACAGGCAAATGTATAGAGGCGAAAGTCTATTTAGTGGTTAGCAGGGGTGGGCAGGAGGGGGACACTGAGCTTCTGTTAAGGATGTTGGAAAATTTCGGAAATGGATAGCAGTGACGGTTGCACAACATGATGAACATAACAAGTGTCACTGAATTAGACATGTAAAAAACGTTGAAATGGCAAATGTTTTGTTTTATATATATACTTACCGCAACTAAAAAAAAAAAAAAGAAAAAGGTAGGTAAAGCATTAGCAATAGGTGAACCTGGATAAAGGGTATATGGGTTTCTTTGTCTCTTTACTTTTGCAACTTTCCTGTAAATTTGAAATTATTTCCAAATAAAAAGTTTAAAAGAAGAGGGGAAAAGGAAAGGATAAATTAAAATTCAGGATAAAGAGTACCTGAGGTGGGGCAGGTAGAAAGATGGGGTACATCCGGAAGGGACAGATGTGAACTTTCATTTGTGTTTTGATTCCGGATTTGGGAAATAGGCCCTCAGGTGTTCATTAGATCATTATGCTTTATAATCTACACATTGCCTTTTGTATGTTATCAAGTGTTATATTTGAGAACATAAGAAAAAAAAATCTTATTTCAGGAAAGGCAATCCAGACTGGTACCACTTAGAGCTCTGAGTATCCTCAATTCCCATCATCTTTCCATTTGAAGCATAAAAATGACTGAAATTTCTTCTTTGTTTTACATTCCCAACAACGTCCCATACTTTTCTCCCCTTTAGACATTTTTGAGTCGGAGGCAGGAGGAGCAGAGGTATAAGAGAAACAAAGTTGGACAGACAGTTAGTTGCAAAATGACCATTTTAAAAATCAACCTGTCCTTGGTGGAAGGGTCACCTGTTGGATCTGGGACACAGGAGGCAGCTGCGAGGGTCAGACCAGAAGGGCGGACCTGGATGCCACCTACTCCCCACTGTGGGGCAGGCCGTGGGAACAGGCACAGCTGCCATGAAGGCAGGCTGCCCTGAGAGCAGGTGGGACGTGGGATCTGGAGAGGATGGAGACAGGCAAAGGATGGGGCCAGTGAGGTCCACGCAGGGAGAAGGGCTACGCCCCTGAGGGACAGCTAGGTGCAGGGTCAAGAATTCTGGGCACAGCAACGTGTGGAATCTCAGCTGATGTCAAGGGCGGATGGCTAGGGCTGGGTGTGAGGAAGAGAGGAGGTGCAACTCTGGTCCTGGAGGTACTGGGGCAAATATCAGAAACTCAAATGTCTACCAAAGCCAGGCAGGTACCCAATGCATAAATGAGAGTGAAGTGCCCCAGTATAGATGGTATACGTGCCTCAGCGTGCACTGAGTTGGTGGTGGCATCTATGGCAAACAAAGGGGCAGCCACTACTCTCCTCTAGTTAACTGTGGCCAAGTAGGAATGGCCCCATGTTGGCAGGTTTTCCGATTTTTCAAGAGAAACTGTAAATGCAAGTTGTACCTGAGATCTGTTGTTGTTATTGCCCTTGAGTCAGGCCACTCATGGTGGCCTTATGTACAACAGAACAAAACACTGCCCAGTCCTGTATCATCTTCATGATGGTTGGTATGTTTGAGTCCATTGTTGCTGTATATTTTGAGTACCTTCCAGTTGAGGGGGCTCATCTTTCAGCATTATATTGGGACAAGATTCTGTTATGGTCCATAAGGTTTTCATTGGTTAATTTTCAGAAGTAGGTCATCAGGCTTTTCTTCCTAGTCTCTCTTAATGTGGAAGTTCCACTGACACCTGTCCACCATGGGTGATCCTGTGGTACTTGAAATACCAGTGGCATAGCTTCCGGCATTATAGCAACATGCAAGCCACCAAGTACAACAAACTGACAGATGGGTGGTGGGCATAAGATCTGCTGATTTTTAAATGTTGGCTCAAAGCATTTTAAAACAAGAGGCAGGCCTGACAAATATGTGATGGCCCCGTTTGGTGACCTCTTTACTAAGGTAATTGGCAGATGATCAAAACAGTGGCTGAGGCATGGGATGGAGGCCAGGGTGGGGTTCAGTAAGGGCACAGCCTCAGGAACAGGGGTGTCCAATCACTGGAGCTGGGACACATGGAAGAAAGGAACCTGCCACCAGACTGAGCTTGTTGGGACCTCACTGAGGAAGTGCCATATGGGGCCAGGAAGCCTGGGGAGCTGGGACCTTATGCTGTGTCTCACAGACTCTGGCGCTCACAGCGAAGTCTTTAGACTGCCAGGGCCTTTTGATTCAGAATGAGGCTTCTAAGGTGACACACCCACCCACCTCTGCACCCAGAGCCTGAAAAGCACAGCTGAGGCCATGGCTGGCGAGTCCACTGAACAAATAAAGAAAAACAAAACCCAGCAAAGGCCTTCCTCTTGACCAGGATTGAATTACCCTGCCACTCCATAGGACTGAATCTAGTCCTGGCAGCAAGGTTTCAGCCTGGGGGGCAGTTTCCATTCCTCAGCCACGATGGCTTCCAGCCCAGCTGATGACTGACAGCTCTTTGAGGCTCCGGCTTCCTGGGTGCGCCACTCCACTGGGGCTTGCACACATGAACAGCAGCTGGTGCTGGCCCTGGGAGGACCCCAGGGTACATCCTCCAAATGGACTTTGGGAGCTGCAGGAGCCATGGAAATAGCTTGTTAACCCCCATCCACCCAACGAGGGTCTACCCAGAGTCTGTTGTGCACAAGATGAATGTCTGGGCCAGCCGGGAAGCAGGGGCAAGCGAGGACTCCATGGGAAAGAGGGTATGACTTGAGACAGAAGACCTGGTATGGGGCCTAGTGGTTCCTAATGGCATGATCGTAATTACTCATGGGATAAAGCAAGTAACTTTATACACTGCTGCTTCCAATTCTCATTAAAGATGACAAGATTCTGCTTAATTTCCGAGAGTTTATATTTACACCTCTTCCCTTACAATGAAAATCTTGGTTCCCAAAGACAGGAATATAATGATGTATGGTTTAATATGTATATTTGTATACAATTCAAAACAATACCATTTTTATTACCAACAATAAGACTACTGAATGCAGTTTAAATTTTAATTATGGTTCTCTTTGTCTCTTTGTCTCACTTGAAATGCACAAATTAATGTGCTTCAAAGTCACTGGAAATAATTCCCCGTGAGGTTAGGCTATAAATTTGCTATACAGCACCATTTATTTCAGTTTATTTTCATTGTTAAGAGATGGCTTTTGTTCTTTTTGGTTTAATTTGGTTTTTAGTTATGTAAAATGTTTACATGTTCTGAAGCCAACTTATAAAACAAGGTACACGCAGACAGTCTAGCTTCTACTCCTGTGGTTTATTCTTCCATTGTCCCTTTTTTCAAAATATAAACAAATATGTGTATACATTCCTATTTACCCCTTTTTCTTATATTAAAGGCAGCATACTATACACATGAAGCTCTGGTGGTGCAGGGGTTAAGTGTTTGGCTACTAACCGAAAGGTCTGTAGTTCAAACCCACCAGCTGCTCTGAGGGAGAAAGAAGTGGCAGTCTGCTTCTGTAAAGATTACATCCTTGGAAATCCTATGGGGCAGTTCTACTCTGTCCTATAGGGTCACTATGAGTTGGAATCAACTTGAAGATGGTGGGTTTTTGGTTTGGGTTTTTATGAAGATTAAATAATGTTATGGGTTGAATTGTGCCCACCCCGAAATATGTGTTTGAGTCTAACCCCTATACCTGTGGATGTAATCTCATTTGGGAATAGGGTTTCTTTGTTATGTTAATGAGTCCATATTAGTATTGGGTGTGTTCTCAACCAAATCACTTCTGAATTATAAAAAAGAGTAGATTAGACACAAGATGGAAAACACAAATGGGGGGAAAAAGTTGCCACGTGAAGACTGCCGAGGAATCAAGGAACATTGGGCCTACAGAGGCTGAAAGAGAAAAGGATTTTCCCTAAAGCAGACAGAGAAAGCCTTCCCCTAGAAGGGTGGGCACATGACCCAGTGCAGCCAATAGGAGTCTGCCCCGGAACTTATGTAGGGACCATCAGAAAAGAGGTTCACTACAACCATTGGTCTCTACTCGTATGGAGCAAAAGAGAATGAAGGAAATCAAAGGCTTAAAGAAGAAATTAGTCCAACAGACTAACAGCCCACACAAACCACAGCCTCTTCTCACCTGAGACCAGAAGAACTAGATGGTGCCTGGCTACCACTACCGACCGTTTTGACCAGGGACACAATAGAAGGTCCCAGATAGAACAGGAGAAAAATGTAGAACAAAACTTAAATTCCTAAAAAAAGCCACACCTACTGGACCGATAGAGACTAGAGGAATCCCTGAGACTATCGGTGTAAGACACCCTTTGAACTTGGAATTGAAGCTATTTCTGCAGGTCACCTTTCAGCCAAACAATAGATTGGCTTATAAAATAAACAGTATCACTCGTGAGTAATGTGCTCCCTTAAACAATCAACTATATGAGATCAAAGGGTCAACAGTTACCCAAAAGCAAAGATGAGAACGCAAGGAGGGGAAGGGAAACTAGATCAGTGGAAACAGAGCAAACAGAACAGAAATGATGAGAATGCTGACACATTGTAAAAATTGTAACCAACAACACTGAAAAACATTTGTATAAAAATTGTTAGATGGGAACATAATTTGCTATGTAAACTCTCACCTAAAACACAATAAAATATTATTTGAAAGAAAAGAGACTCACTTATCTTCCCTGGGGAAGGATGAAAGCCTGGAGCTGCCAGAAGCCACCACATGGCAAGGGAGAGTTAAAGAAATCAGAGCTGAGAGACGGAGAAGATGGCTTCCCAGCATTAAAGCCTGGACATCAGGGATTTCAGTTAGTGAACTGAAAAAAAAATCATCTCTTTTCTGAAAAAGTCAGTTTGAATTGGGTTCCTCATTTGCATCAAGAGTGATGACGACAGCCTGAGACCAGAAGAACTAGATGGTGCCCGGATACCACTAATGACCCCCTGACAGGGAACACAACAGAGAGTCCCTGATGGAGCAGGAGAAAGGTGGGGTGCAGAACTCAAATTCTAGTAAAAAGACCAGACTTAATGATCTGACTGAGACTGGAGGAACCCCAGAAAGCATGGCCCCTGGACTCTCTGTCAACCCAGAACTAAAACAATACCTGAGGCCAACTCTTCAAAGATTGGGCTGGACTGTGGGACATAAAATGATACTCATGAAGAGTGTGCTTCTTAGCTCAAGTAGATACATGAGACTAAACAGGCAGCTTCTGTCCGGAGGTGAGATGAGAAGACAGAGAGGGTTAGAAGCTGGCTGAATGGATGTGGGAAATCAGGGGTGTGTTGTTACAGTATAGGGAGAGTAATTGGGGTTGTATAACAATGTATGTATAAATTTTTTGTATGAGAGACCAACTTGAATTGTAAACTTTCACTTAAACTACAATTCAAAAAAAAAACAGTGATGAAGATAAGCAAGGATGTGGAGAAATTGGAACCCTCAGCCATTGCTGATGGGAATATAAAGTGATGCAGCCACTGAAGAAAACAATTTGGCAGTTCCTCAAAAAGTTAAACATAAAATTACCATATGACCCAACAACCCCAATCCTAGGTATATATTCAAAAGAACTGAAAGCAGGAACATAAACAGAAACGTGTACACCAATGTTCACTGCAGCACAATTCACAGTAGTCAAAAGGTGGAAACAACAACAACAAAAAACTCTAAATGTCCATCAATAGATGAATGAATAAAGAAAATATGATATATACATACAATGGAATACTACTCAGACATAAACAGAAATGAAGTTCTGGTACATGCTACAACATGAATGAGCCCTGAAGACATGAAATAAGTCAGTCACAAAGGGACAAATATTCCACGATTCCACTTACATGAAATAGGCAAACGTATAGAGATTAAAGCCTATTAATGGTTGACACAAATGGTTAAGCGCTGGACTACTAACAAAAAGGTCAGCAGTTCAAACTTACCTGGAAGTGCCTCAGAAGTAAGTCCTGGTGATCTGCTTCTGAAAGGTCTACTCTGCACATGTGGGTTGCCGTGAGTTGGAATCGACAGCAACCAACAAGAGGGGTGAGGTGATGGGGGAGTCATTGCTTGAGGGGCACTGAGTTTCTGTTAATGGTGGTGGAATAACTTGGAAATGGATAGTGGTGATGGTTGCACAACATAAAGAATGTAACTAATGTCACTGAACTATAAATATAAAAAAATGTTGAGTTGGCAAATGTTTTGTTATACAGGTAATCCCCGACTTATGACAGGGTTCCATTCCGACCCCAACTTATGACAGGGGTCCATTCCAATGACTCCATTGCAAGCTGGTTCTGACGTAAGTCGAATACTTCATTTTTATTTTTTAGTTATCAGTATCTTTATAAATCCAATCTTTATTTGTCTTTGGGCGTTGGAAACATTACTACAAACTTACAGATATATTTTAATGCATACATACATACATTAAAAAATACACAAATCATAAAAATTTACTCCAATGATGAAGAGTTGGACGATGTTGGCATTTTGTCAGCTGTGGTAATAACTCCACTTGTGGAAGGTTCTGGATCATCTGGATTATCCCTGGGAATGGGGATGGCATTTCTAGTCAGAAAATTAATGAGAGTTGTCTGTATGGTCCTTTTCTTTTTTCCTTCTTATATTCCACGGTAATATCTCACTGCTTCCCAAATCTGCCTATCAACTTTAGCAAAGCAATCAGCATTTGGATCCATGTTTTCAAGCAATTGAAACCCCCGATTTAGTTTAGAAAAAACTCCAGCTAATCTTTTCACTGTAAAATTTTTTTGACAACTTCTCTTCTTCTTCTTCCTCAGCTTTTTTTCTTCTTCAGCATTTCTTTCCTCTTCAAAACCCATTAAGTTTTGATCTGTCAATTCCTCTTCTTCGTGATCTATGAGCTTTTCTACATTGGCAATATCAATTTCTAAATTCAGCATCTTGCCATATGAACGACTTTTCCACTGATCTCTTCCATCATGTTATCCTGATCAAATGCTTGGAGGGTGTTCACATAACTCATTAATTTTTTCCATATCCCCTGCATGCATTTTCCCATAACTTCCTCCCAGCAAGACATACTAACAATAAGATGTACAAAAAAACAAAACCAAAAAAATGAATGGTTGAAAGTGCAGTTTGTTGTAACTTGAATATGTCACAAGTGGGGGACTGCCTGTATATATTTTTACCACAATAAAACAATTTTTTTAAAAAGTGTTAAAGACAGAGGGGTCCTGAGGCCTCAGGCTTAGTTTCCAGGGGAGACGGAAAGGAAAGACATTCCAGCAGAGGGAAAAGCATGTAGGAAGGTCCTGAGGACATGTAGCAGCCCCTTTCACAGCTTTAATTAAAGCAGGACCTGTGGGTCTGATGCTTATTACATGAACCAAAACTCAGCTTCTTAACCGGATGGCTGAATTCTGGATTCTGGGGAAGGGCAGGGAGTTCTCACCTGGACAAACATCAGCCAGGTGATGTCAGAGTCCATAGGAAAATGCTAATGAACCATGGTGGTCAGAGGCCCAGCATCCCCAGGTGCGGTTTGGGAACCCTGCTTTCCCCACCATCAAATCCACGACCACAGCCAACACTGCTCAAGCCCCACACAGTCTGCAAGATCCTTCGCACACATTCTCTCCACTGCCCAGTGCAGCCATAACCTACATTTTACCCTGGGGCCTCCACTTCCCCTCAAGATCCTGGTCCTCACACTGACCCTTTAGTTTTTGAACCACCTGTGCTCCCAAGAGGCCCTGGTGGCACAGTGGTTAAGAACTGGGCTGCTAACCAAAAGGTTGGGAGTTTGAATCCACCAGCTGTTCCTTGGAAACCCTGTGGGGAAGTTCTACTCTGTCTTATAGGGTCGCTATGAGTTGGAATCGACTCGACGGCAACGGGTTGGGTTGGGTTGGGTTTTATGCTCCCAAAGTTCCTCTTTTCATGTCCCCATGTTTGTGCTCTGCTGAAGATAAATTCTCTTAGTTTTCTTTCATCTGAAAATAACTTGACTTCCCATTCATTCCTGAAAGATATTTTTCCTAGCTATAGATTTCTGGGTTGACAGTTCTTTTCTTCCAGCCCTTGAAGATGCTGTGCTACTTCCTTCCGGCCTCCATGGTTTCTAATGAGAAAAATCCACTATCATTCAAATTGTTTTCCCCCTATAGGTACTTTCAAGATTTTTTGTTTGTTTTTAGATTTCAGAGGTTTAACTATGATGTGACTTGGCATGGATTTCTTTGAGTTTATCCTGTTTGGGGTTTGCTCAGCTTCTTGACAATGCAGGTTAATATCTTTTGCCACATTCAGAAAGCTTTCAGTCATTATTTCTTCAAGTACTTTTTCAGGCCCATCATTTTTCTCCTTTCCTTCTGGACTCTGATGAAACGTATGTTAGATCTTCTGTGATAGCCCCATAGGTCCCTGAGGATCTGTTAATTTTTTTTTTTAGCCTGTTTTCTCTTTGTTGTCCAGATTGGGTAACTTCTATTGTTCTATCTTCCAGTTCATGGATTCTTTTCTCTGTCCCCACCATTCTGCTGTTGAGCCCATCCACTGAGTTTCTTATTTTGGTTTTTGTATTTTTCAGTTCTAAAATTTCCATTTGGTTTTTCTTTATTGCTTCTATTTCTTTGATGAGACTATCTATGTTTGTATTTGTTTCAAGCATATTCGTAATTACTTATTGAAGCATTTTTATGATGGCTGCTTCAAAATCCTTTTCAGATCATACTTAATATCTCTGCCACCTTGGTGTTGGTGTATATTGTCTTTTTCATTCAAGTAGAAATTTCCCTGGTTCTTGGTATGACAAGTGGTTTTCAACTCAGACATTTTGAGTTCTATATTATGAGACTCTGTATTAGCTGGCCTCTCTGACACCACTCCAGCAGGAGAAAGGGGCACCATTGACATCTGAGGAGGGAAGGGTCTCCTTGTTACTGCTGGGTGGGGATGGGACTTCCATATCCTCACTAGGTCTCCACTGATGCCAGCCAGCTGGGAGGGCTCCTCCTTGGGTGGCCTCTGCTGATACCATGGAGAAGGGGTTGGCATTTGGTAGAGTAGAGTGGTTATTATCAAAATGCTTCTTATCTTGCTTGGCTGCCCCTTTCCTGATCCTTCAGCTATTTGGTTGGAAACTTGTAAAAATGGCACAGTAGTTTCAGAGGTCCTCTAACTTCACCAGTGGGAGATAGAAGCAGCATTAGCATTAGCTCAAGGCTGATTCCTATGAGTTGGAGGTCAGACATACCTTCACCCTTCAACCTTTTTACTAATTATGACACCAGCTGTCCCTTCCACAGCACTCTCTACTTCTTTGCTGGGTTTGATAATTCATTGCAATAGCCACACAGAACTCACAGACCGTACTCACTGTTAAGGCATTTATTAGGGAAGTAACAGGTTACAATTTAGAATCAGGCATGACTCAGGATACAGTTCTTTGGTCAGGACAGCTTCTTCTCAGCCGTGCCCACAGGCAAGTCTCTCCCTGGCCCTTGGCCCCTGCCCTGCTTGGGAAAGTGTTACAAAGTTCTTTAGCTCCACCAATAAGTGCCTGGAGGCATTCTGCTCCACCAGCAAGCCTCCTGCCTGAAGGCACTAAGCTCTCTCGCTCTGTGGGTCAGCATGCCCACCGTAGCTGCCTTGTTCCATGGGCTGGGCAGCCCATCGTGCAGTCTTGAGCCAGTTTCCTGGTTCTACTGCCACTGTTTCTCTGTTGCCACTTCTTGCTGTCTCCAATGTTACAGTTCTCTCTCTGTCTCCTGGCTCTAAGAGGTACTCAGCACAAGGATCCTAGGTCCAAAGAATGTACCCCACTCCTGGCTCTTCTTTCTTGGTGGTAGTGAGGTCCTCCCCTTTCTGCGTCTCATTTCAAGCCTAATGGGATGGCTAAACTGACCAAGCCCCTAGTTAGGGTTCCATACACCTTATTTACATTACTATCAAGCTATCCCATCCCTTTAGTGGACCACGTGCACCTTATTTGCATAGTCCCATTCAATCATTTGGTGAGAGTTACAAGACCACTGCAATAAAGGCCATATAAAAGTGATTCATCACACCGCAGAACTCAACATCATATCACTCCTTGGGTCCCAAGTCCCTAGCTGGCCTGCCTTTCTCCATCATAAAAGTCTTATGTTTGATTTATGTATAATGTCCAGGGATTTTAGCTGTACTTAGCGGGGGGAATAAAACCAGTTGCCGTTCAGTCGACTCCGACTCATGACAACCCCATGTGTGTCAGAGTAGAACTGTGACCCACAGGGCTTTCAATAGCTGATTTTCTGCAAGCAGATCTCCAGCCTTTTCTTCCAAAGTGCCTCTGGGTGGACTCGAACTGTCAACCTTTTGGTTAGCAACTGAGCACATTAACCTTTTGCAGCACCCAGGGACTCCCAGAAGGAGGAATAGGGAAAAATATTTCTCCTTCATCTTTCCAGAAGTGGAAGTTACTTGGAGCCTTTTAAAATATCTTTTAGATGTCAAAGTGGAGCAAAAACAACCTAAAGTCAGAGTGTCTGAGGCAAACACTTTAATACCTTAGACTGGAGTTCAAAGTAGTAGGGGTGATGTGGTAAAATGCCACAAACTTAGGGGCCAGGATGACCTGGAAGGGGATACTAATTCTGTGACCTTGGGTGAGTTGTTTTGACCTTCAAGACTCAGTTATCTCTCTGGGAAATGAAACCAAACAACTTACCTTGTAGGGCTGCCGTGAGAATTAAGTAAGATAAAGCAGTAAAGTGCCTGGCATTGAGAATGCACTCCATAAATAATGACTTTTCTCAAACAATTCCAAGTTTATATCCTAATATTCCCTAAATAAATTCTGGGTTCTAGCTCAAACTATTTATAATCCTGCCACAGCTGCTGCCAAGCTCCATGATGTGGGACAAGTCCCCTTCCCTCTCTGGGGCTCAGTTTCACCACCTTTAATATGAGAGGATTGGTCTAGAGACTCGCTACTCAGTGGATGGTCTACAGTGTCACCTGGGAGCTTGTTATAAATGCAGAATCTCAGGTACCATACCTGATCTGCTGAATCACAACCTGCATCTTAATAAGACTTCCAGCTGGTTTTTGGCAAATTAAAGTTTGAGAAGTGCTGCTCTAGATGACCTGTAAGGCCACTTCCAGCGCTGATTTGACCTATCTTGGGCTTTCCCACCTCCACACCACTGGCAGAGAAATGTAAAAATGCTCTGATCTTTCTACTCTGGCCACACAAGTACTAACCATTGTTTAAGGCACAGCACAATCCCACCCCACCCCACCCCACCCTTCCATAAAGCTTTCTTTGACCACTCTAACTGAAGTGATCCTCTGAACTCCTTAAATGCCTACTATCTGGATCATTAATTAGATGACTAATTACACACCGTCTAGTCACAGCTTGTGTGTTTTCTCTTCAGCCACCATTTAAGCCATGTGTCATATGTTATTATTTAATTTTTCACATATATTACGTCTTCTCTGAAACTAGGATGTGACGACCTCCTGTAAGACTCTTGGGTAGCAGAGAGCATGACCTACATCCTTTAGTGTCCACCAGCTGGTTCCTGGCATGTCAGAGACACTCAAATACTTAGTCATTTACCCTGAGACAATGTTCTAAGCACAGCTTCTTTACATAACCTAAATTAATAAAGGAAAAATGCTAGGATTATTGATCTTAAAAACGGGCATAAGTATATCTATATTTTCTGTTCTCTGAGAGATTAAAAAGTGTCTCAGTTTCCTAGTGCTGCTGTAATGAAAATACCACAAGTGGGTGGTTTTAAAGAACAGAAATTTATTGTCTCACAGTTTTGGAGGCTAGAAGTCTGAATTCAGGGCATTGGCTCTAGAGGTGTGTCCCTTCTTGTCAAAAGCCCCAGGTATTCCTTGGCATTCCTTGGCTTGTAGACATTTGCTCACATGATCTCTTACCCCTGTGTGTCTCTGTCTCTTTCTGAGTTTGTTCTTCCTTTTTATAAGACATCAGATTAGGTTTAGGACCCACCCTATGCCAGTATGACCTCATTAACATAAAAGAAAACTCTTTATTTTCAAACAAGGTCACATTCACAGCTACAGAGGTTAGGATTTCAACATACATTTTGCGGGGGGTGGGGGTGGGGGTGTAGGGGGCTCACAATCCATAACAAAAAGAACACATATTTTCTCTTTAATGACAAAATCCAGTGCTAGAGAGATTATGCTGGAACTGGTAGACTCACACACTGCAATGTAAATTGACGCAACCTTTTATGAAACACATTGACAACACAGAGTAGGGACCAAAAAGATGTTTGTAGAAACCCACTCCTGGGACTTTATCTTACTTAAACAAAAGCAAAAGTTTATTCATATGAAGAGCCAAATATGTAAGAGCAAATACCTGGACATTATTTAAATGCCAAACAATGAACTGCAGTTCATCCATTTGATGGACTACCACGTAGCCATGTAAAATAATTAGGAAAGCTCTACTCAAACACAGAAAAATGTTTATTTAAAATTAGGTAAGAAAGGCATAATATAAAGCAATATACATATGCTATGATTATAACTAATATACATAAAAAATAGCTAGAAAGGAAGGAATAAAAAACTAGAAATTATACTTTAAGGTGGTGGAATTTGGTTTAATTTCCTGTTCTCAATTTTCTCCAAGATGTTCCATTTTGCCAACTTTTCATTAAATTAGAAAACAAAAACAGCTTTTTAAATGACACCAAAAGTAAATTTGGAGGTCACCTTGGCACTAATCACTTTGGAACAGATCAAAAGCCCATAATCCCATTATACATGCCTTAACAGTTATGTGACATTTCAGTTAATAACCCAGGCTTCAACATCAAGAAGTTCTCAGTACCGACAGAGTAGAGGTACTGGAAATCACCAACTTGAAAGAGGCTTTAAATCTTAACCTGTAGAAAGACCTGGCGATCTACTTGGAAAACATCAGCATGGAAAACCCAACGGAGCACTCTGACACACGCGGGCTCCAGGAGTTGGAGTCCTCTAGACAGCAGCTGACAGCTGCGAGTTCGCATTCATTCGTCCCCCAAGGCCTACACTCCACTAGAATCAGACTCTGTGGGCAGATTGCCAGTAAGATGTGGCCTCTTTAAAAGAATGAAAGCTTTAAAAACGTCTTTAGCCTGCATACCAACACTTTCCACAGCACTTTGCACAGATGGAGACTCCAGTTCACTTCCCTCTGTGGTGGTGACAGGAATAAATCCTGGGGCTCAGGTGAGGCTCTGGAAGGAAGGCCTGGGCTCCAGACTCACCCTCACTGGTGACCTGTGGAGGCTTCCTGACCTGCCACCCACAATGGAGAGCTGCTGGCAGTCCCACTAAGCCTCACAAGACCCTCATAGCTCCTAAACCCCTTCCCTGAGACCATACATTCATCTATAAAACAGGGATATTGATGCTCTCCTCACAGGGAGAACTGAAATGAGGTAATATATTTGAAAATTCGTGGAACGTTGCAATGATTAATGTATGTTAAGTCTCAGGTATCATTACCTATAAATCACAAAAAAATTTTTTTTAAAGATTGATACCACTCATAACTGGATGAGATGGGTACTCTTTTTTTTTTAATTGTGGTAAAAATACATATAACATTTGCCAATTCAACAATTTTTATACGTACAAATCAGTGACATAGATTACTTTCATAATTTTGTGCAACCATCATCACTATCTTTTTCCAAATTATTCCACCACCATTAACAGAAACTCAGTGCCCCCAAGCAATGACCGCCTCTTTCCCCCTCCTTCCCACCTCTGGTAACCATAGAAACTTTGGTCTCTATGCATTTGTCTATTCTAGATATTTCATATAAGTGGGATCATATAATATTTGTCCCTTTGTGTCTGACCTATTTCACTCAGCATAATGTTTCCAAGGTTCATTCATGTTGCCACGTATATCAGGACTTCATTTCTCCTTATGGCTGAATCGTATTTCATGGTATGAAAGTATCACATTTTGTTTCTCCCTTCATCTGTTGATGGGGATGGGCATTCTTGTACAATCCTAGTGGGAGTATACATTGATACAACATTTGAAGGGCAATTTGGAAATATTTTATAGATTAAAACCTTTACAAACGTACATATCATTTGAACCAGAAATTCCATTTCAGGGATTTTGTCATAAGGAAATAAGATCTATGCGCAAGTGTGGGTGCCCAGGGCTTTTCCTTCAAGCATTATTTATTAGCAGAAAACTGTAAACAGCCTAAGTGTCCAGCGGTAGAGAACTGGTTAAATTTTGGCACATACTTGCAGTGGAATCCTATGCAGCATTCATGATGTTGTAGAAGTATAGCTAATCATATGAAAATATGATCATGGAATATTGAGATTTTTTAAAGCTATAATATTTACTGTGTGATCCTGTTTTGTGGGGAAAGAATCTATGTATCTAGATGAAGATATCCACCACCTGCCTGTCAGTTTATCATACTATGGTGGCTTGTGTGTTGCTGTGATGCTGGAAGCTATGCCACTGGTATTTCAAATACCAGCAGGGTCACACATGGTGCACAGGTTTCAGTGAAGCTTCCAGACTAAGCAGACTAGGAAGAAAGGCCTGGTGATCAACCTTCAAAAACCAGCCAATGAAAACCCTATGGATCACAAAAGAACATTCTGTGATACAGTGCTGGAAGATGAGCCCCCTAGGTTGGAAGGCACTCAAAATACACAGTGACTGCAAAAATGGACTCCAGCAGACCAACGATTGTGAAGATGGAGCAGGATGAGGCAGTGTTCTGCTCTGTTGTACGTGGGGCCAGAGCTGTCTCAACGGCAACTAACAACAACAAAAGCATCTTCCATCTTTTTTTAATTTTTTTAATTGTACTTCAGGTGAAGGCTTACAGAACAAATAGTTTCTCATGAAACAGTGGTACACATGTAGTTTTATGACATTGGTTAACAACCCCACAACATGTCAACCCTCTAACTTCTCAACCTTTTTTTTTGGTGAAAATACACATAGCCAAAGAGACACCATTTCAAAAATTTCTACATGCACAGTTCAGTGACATTGACTACACTCTTCCAATTGTGCTGTTATTCTCACTTAAGATGA
>NW_004443947.1:329437-378571 GCF_000243295.1 Trichechus manatus latirostris | reverse complement strand
TCAGATCTTTGCTGTGGAGGGACGGTGTGGTGCTTCTGCCTAGAGCGCCATTTTGCCCAGCATCTTCCATCTTGAAACTCCTCCCAAGACCTTGTGTCCCCTTCCAGCTGCTGCCCACTCTCATTTGTTCTTCACAGCTGACTTCTCACATCCACACCTCCCACTCATTCCTCAACTCACTCCATCCAAACAACTCCCGTCAAGCTTTAAAATGACCTCTCTGTTGCTGAATCCAGTAGACACTTTTCAGAGCTCGGTGTCACCTGACCTGAGACACCTGGCCCTGGTGGCCACTCCCTTCCTGAAACTCTCTTGCCCAAAGATTCCGTCCCTCTCACCTGGCCTGCGCTTCCCCTGCCCTTCTGTGCCTTTTCCGTAAAGGGTCCACTTTGTCTCTGGGGGTTCCTCAAGCTCTGCAACAGATCCTGTTCCCTCTTCTTTCTCTCTGCAGAGCCCACTTGAAGGAGCTCACCTCCTCCCTGGGCTTCTGTTACTGTCGCTCTGCGGATACTCCTCCAGTGCTTCAGAACCAAGTCCTCAGCAGCACCCTGAGTGCCTTGATGTTCCACACCTCAATTTCGTACCTGGATGAGCCTCTCTTCTGCCCAACCTGCTCCTCCCTCCTGTTCCCCACAGCCACCCAGCCCAGCAACCTGAGAGACTGCCCTGGCCCCTTTGTCCCTCCCTCCCTCTCATATCTAATCAAGCCCAAACCCCATGCAATTCTACTGCTAAACTCCTGTAGAAGAACCGTCCCCCTTCCCTCTGCTACCACTATTCCCCTCACTGAGGAGCCTGTTAAGGAGTCCCCACCCCCTGTCGAGGTCTTGCTCCTCAAATCCACCCTCTGCCCAATTAACACACAAAATCGCTTGATGCACTCCTCAGCTTGAAACTCTCCACAGGATATTCCTTGCATTTAGGATAAATTCAAAGCTCCTGATTATAGTATATAAGGACTATTGTTGTGTTGTTGCTAGCTGCTATCAAATCAGCCCACCTCTACCCCAACTCATGGTGACCTCATACACAATGGAATGAAATGCTGCCCGGTCCTGCACCATCCACATGATCAGTTGCAGATCTGACCATTGTGATCCATAAGGTTTTCACTGGCTGATTTTTGTAAGTAAATCACCATGCCTTTCTTCCTAGTTCTGGTAGCTCTGCTGAAACCTGTTCAGCATCATAGCAACATGCAAGTCTCCAGTGACAGATGGGTTGTGGCTGCACATGAGGTGCATTGGCTGGGAATCGAACCAGGTCTCCTGCATGGAAGGTGAGAATTCTACCACCGGACTCGTACAAGGACTACATCATCTAAATGCTGACTAAGTCTCTTTCCAGTCTCTTTCTTTTCAGGCATCACTGCTTCCACCCACGTCTCCAACCACCACACACTCACACACACCCTATACTTTCTAACCATATTGAACTCTTCTTTCCTTAAATGTTCCAGGCTCTCTCTCACTTTTCACTTAATGGTTTTCTCTGTCCTCTTGCCAGCTCCTACTCACCCTTCTTAACCCAGGTGTCATTATGTGACCTTTAGAAGCATCCGAACTCCTGAGGCCTGGGTTGGTGTCCCTCCTTGGCTCCCCCAGCTTCCCCAGACACTCCAAGAGGACAGGCACTGTGCCCTCCTGCTCGCCATGGAATCCTTGCACCTCACACTTGTCCCAATGTTGAGTAATCAGCAGTTAAATAAAATAAACAGGTGCATAATGTGCTGTGTGTGCTATAGGGAACTGTACACAAAGCAGAAACATCCTTGCCTGTGTGAATGGAAAGTGTCCATTGTTGTGGACATATGCTCCTCTGGGCAAGGCCTCCAGGGGACTTGCCATCTCTTCAACACTCACTGCTTAGGGAACCCATGATGTGATGTGGGCTGCGCCCTGAGGCCAGGATCCAGCGGGGACAGAGACTCCAGAGGGCAGAGAGCTGCAGCAACTATAACTACCCTCTCATCATCCAAGAAACAGCCAAAAGTGTGCAGCAAGACATGGGAGACATACAGTCATATCTTCCTGGGAAAACGTCAACCCCTTAACAGCTGTATCCCTAGTGTCTAGAGTTATACCTCAACATAAAGAAAACAAACATCCTCATAATTGGACCAATAAACAACATCATGATAAAAGGAGAAAATATTGAAGTTGTCAAGGATTTAATTTCACTTGGATCAACAATCAACACCCATGGAAGCAGCGGTCATGAAATCAAAAGACCTATTGCATTGGACAAATCTACTACCAAAAACAAAAAAAAAACCGAAACAAGAAACCAAAACCCATTGCCATCAAGTCAATTCTGACTCATAGCTTCACTTTAGAACAGAGTAGAACTGCTCCATAAGGTTTCCAAGGAGCAGCTGGTGGATTTGAACTGCCTCACTTTGGGTTAGCAGCCAAATGCTTAACCACTGTGACACCAGGGCTCCTCTGCTACAAAAGACTTCTTTAAAATTTTAAAAAGCAAAGATGTCACTTTGAGAACTAAGATGTGCCTGACCCAAGCCATGGTCTTTTCAATTGCCTCATATGCATGCTAAAGCTGGACAATGAAAAAGGAAGACCGAAGAAGAATTGATGTGTTTGAATGATGGTGTTGGCGAAGAATACCGAATATATCACGGACTGCCAGAAGAACGAACAAATCTGCCTTGGAAGAAGTACAGACAGAAGGCTCATTAGAAGCAAGGATGGTGAGACTTTGTCTCACATACTTTGGACATGTTATTAGGAGGGATCAGTCCCTGGAGAAGGACATCACGCTTGATAAAGTAGAGGGTCAATGAAAAAGAGGAAGAGTCTCAATGAGATAGATTGACACAGTGGCTGCAACAATGTGCTCAAGCATAGCAACAATTGTGAGAATGGCGCGGGACTGGGCAGTGCTTCGTTCTGTTGTACATAGGGTTGTTACGAGTCAGAACCAACTCAATAGCACCTAACAACAACAAGTGTCTAGAATGATGCCTGGCAAATAGTTGCTTAATAAATATTTGTTGGATGGATGGATGAGTACATAAAAGGAAATTACCTCAAACCGGGAGGTGAGGAATAAAAAATGCCAACAGCCCAGCACCAAAGACACAGTGGGAGCAGTCAGAATGCTCCCCAAGACCTTGTCTATCCATGGGTGCTGCCAGAACAGGCCCACATCCCCACTGTTAACGGTGTACTAAGCAGTATGCGGATTCCCTGGACGGTGCAAACAGTTAACACACTTGGCTGCTAACAGAAAGACTGGAGCTTTGAGTCCACCCAGAAGCACCTTGGAAGAAAGCCCTGTTGATCTACTTCCAGAAAATCAGTCACTGAAAACCTGACATAACACAGTTCTACTCTGACACACATGGGGTCACCATGAGTCCCAACAGACTCGACGGCAACTAGTACTGGTAAGCAGCGTGCAGGAAGGATGCTGAGGAGGGGTTTATCTAAACGAACAGAGGAGTCTGTTAGATCTGACAGCCCAGCCTAATGGCAAGACTCCCATTCTCTCCTTCTCTCTAGGGCCTTTTTTCTGAGTGGCACATGGCCATCTGCAGATCTCTTTCACCTCCATGTATCACCTTCATCCCCACCCTCCATTTTGCAGATGAGGAAACTGCAAACTCAGGGGCAGCATGTGTCAGACAGAACAAAGACCCAAGCCTTCTGACTGCTGCACCAGTGCCCCATCCAGCTTTTCAGACTGTGAAGCCAGTGGCTGTTGCAATTTAGTAGGGGTTGCAGACTCAAAGGCCTCCAGAACCAGGCATGTAATGTCCATGAGCTAAGTGATCCAGGTGCAAGACAACCGGGAGCGGCACAAGCTGGAAGTCAGGGCTTGTGTGAAACAATGTAGCCCTGGCAGCCATTGCCATGAGAAAACTGGGCTCTGTACTGCCGGATTTTTCAATTTTTCCAAGAGAAGCCAGAAATCAAGATTTTGAAATAAAGTTTCTCAATTTTAAAAAATTTTTATGAGCTTTAAAAAATTATTGTGGCAAAATATTTACAACTAAAGATTAAAAACAAACAAACCCAGTGCCGTTGAGTTGATTCCGACTCATAGCGACCCTATAGGACAGAGTAGAACTGCCCCATAGAGTTTCCAAGGAGCACCTGATGGATTCGAACTGCCGACATTTTGGTTAGCAGCTATAGTGCTTAACCACTATGCCACGAGGGTTTCCAACAAAACATTAGCCATCGGAGTAATTTTAAAGTGTACAATTTGGTGACATTAATTACATTTACCATGTTATGCAACCATTACCACTATTCATTTCCTAGATTTTTTCCATCACCCCAAACAGAAAGTCTACCTGTTAAGCAATAACTCCCAATTCCTCCTCCCCCCAGCTCCTGGAAATCACTAATAAACTCTTGTCTCTATGCATTTGCCCATTCTAGATATTTCATATAAGTGGGATCTTACAATATTTGTCCTTTTGGGTCTGACATTTCACTCAATAAAATGTCTTCAAGTTTCATCTACGTTGTAGCATGTATCAGGACTTCATTTTTCTTAATGACTGAATAATAATCCATTGTATGGATATACCACATTTTGTTTATCCATTCATCCATTGATGGACACTTGGGTTGTTTCCATATTTTAGCTATTGTGAACAGTGCTACAGTGAACCCTGGTGTACAAGTATGTGTTTGAGTCCCTGCTTTCAAGTCTTTTGGTTATATACCTAGGAGTGGAATTGCTGGGTCAAATGGTAATTCTACATTTAAGTTTTTGAGGACCTGGCAAACAAGTTTCCCCAATTTTAACATATTATGCTGACTGGATCCAGCCCACAGATGTCAGTTTTCAAATCCTGGTCTCCTGTCTCTGTTTCTCTCACAGGTCCTAGGTGCTCCCCACCATCATATTCCCAGAGCCTAACACCTTACCTAGCATCCACCAGACTTATGACAAATATTGCCTGGATGGATGGATGGATGGGTGGATGGATGAATGGGTAGATGGATGGATGAATGGATAGATGGCTAGGTAGAGAGTACGAAGGAGGGAGAGATGGAAGGGGAGTGAATGAATACATGATCAACAAAGCATGGACAGTCCTCAACTTTGCAGCCAAAGCAGAGGACTCAGTGGAGGCAGCTAGTAACTGGTTTCTCAAGTGCAGTGCAGACAGATCTACCAATTACTCAAAGGCTTCTTCCAAACTCCCCTAACGTCTCCCTGAGAGCAAGTATTCGCATGATTCCTACCTACTCTCCCTCCATCACTGAAGAGTTGAAATGTGATACACTAAGGACAAAGGACAAAACTGGGACCATTTCAGACCAGGACTACAGGTTCTGCTGATGCATCCAGGAAGAAGGCATCTGTGAAACATCTCTAAATGTAGCAAATGAGAGAGCACAGACAGGTTGGGAACATGTGGATTTGAGGGCTAGATGGACCAGGGTTCAAAGCTCAGTTCAGCCACATAGTAACTATGCAACCTTGAGCAAGTTTCTTATTCTCTCTGAGCCTCAATGTTTCATCTATAAAATGGGGTAATAATATCTTCTTCATACCATGTTTGTGAGGATTAAATGAGATAATGCTATGTGCATGTCCCCAGCACAGAGCCTAGTTTGGAGTAGATAATCAATAAATGTTAGCTCCATTTCACCTCATTCAATTGTCCAAAACACATTATGGAATGAAGACTTTACAGGAATAAAATGTTAATCTCAAATTGACTCCTTAAAACTATTCAAAATCAGCACTGAAGAATGAGATCCTTGCCAAGTAACAATTCTTTCAATATACCTAAAAAGGGAAAGAGCCACATGGCTTCACGTCATATAAACCTGAAACACTTTCAGAGTTAACTAGATGAAGGTGTCTTTCACCCTTTGAGATTCAAAATGTGTTTTCAGTTTATGAAATAAAATTGGGAAACATGACCTGCATGTTTTACTTTCTGTAATTTGGGGACAGGAGAAAGGAGAATAAGAAAAACTAAACAGGCAAGTTACTGCCTTTGGAAAACAACCAACCACGGAAGTTGTTTTTTTCCCTTTCAATTTGAGATATAGATTGATTTCACATGAATTCCAGTTCACAAATATTTTAACAGAAACAACAGTCAGTCTCATAGTTTACCATAACCCTGGACTGGGCCAGGCATCGCCACGCTTCCCCATGAAGCCTGGGGAGTATTTCAAAGCTGTACAAACCCCAGCCCCAGTTCTCCAGCAAGGAATGCTGAAGCCCCTCACGCCCATCCTCGGCCCACAAGCTGTGCCCACTCACCATTCTGACATGTCTGGGAGCCCATGCGTAGGCAACCAGGGGTCAATGTGTACAAGGGACCAAGGTGCCTTTTGAGAAAGAACATGCCCAAAGGTTGGCAATGAGCTTGCATTCGAGGGCAATGGGACAGTGTGGGAGGGCAGGGGGGCTGTCTGTGATCCAGATTGCCCTCTAACATGACCAACTCCAAATGTTGTACCCGGGCAGGCACCAAGTACCCATCCTGGAGTACCCAGCTTATGGGGACTGCCGATTAATTCTACTGAAGGGCATCCTTACTCTTATCTTACAGTCTCCCTCAAGTGTCTGATCATAAGAAGGTCCGTCTTGAGCCCCTGGACATCAAGGCTGGCTTTCACAGTCCAATTTTGACACAGAGACAGTTTTGGCAATGAGCTATGCACCCACTGCCCTATATCATATGTCCCTAACATGGCCTCTCAGAACTGAATTTGGAAAAATCTCCATGATGTGGACAAAGTCCTGAGCAATCTACATGGCCCTGAGTTGGAGATGTGTCACTGGGAACCTGCCAGGTAAGAGCAGCTCCAAAACTCTGTTCCTGTTTAGCCGTGGATGCAAGTGTCATCCTCTGTCCATGAAGGACCTGGAATGGGTGATTTTAAATTGTTTTCTTTCATTCGCTGCCACGCTTTATCAGTGCATGTAATTATTTCCATTACCAAACTGGCAGTGCATGTAAAATACAAACTGACATACCCAGAAAAATTAAATGAGACCTTGAATGGTGAACAATTGAAAAGAAACTCTCCTCAATGAGGTCAACACACTTTCCAGATTCTGATGTCTCTGTTCTCCCAGGATTCAGGGCTGGGAGTGTGCTGTCCCTGTGGGAGCAGTGAGTTCTAGAACATGGATATTGAGCATAGCTTTCATTCACTGCAACAGCTATTCCCTGAGAACCTCCCTTGTTAACAGCAGTTCATTTAGGTGACCCTGGACAAGGACCTCAACAATGCAAACACCCATGGAAATAGGCGTCAGTAGGGAACTCAGTCCTGGGTCGTGGGTTTAGGATCTGTGAGGGAACAACTGCTATAAGTAGGGCAGTATAAAAGTCAGAACTTTTATCATCAAAGGTCAGAACCTGGCTCAAATTAGCTTTAAAAACAAAGAGAAGTCATTGCCTCTCTTGTCTAAAAAATCCAGAAAGATGCAAGCATGGTTACATCCAGATGCTCAATAACATCATCAGGACTCTCTCCCTCTCCTTCTCTCAACTCTGTCTTCTCTCTGTTGGCTTTATTCTCAAGGGGCCCCACTCCATATTGTTGCCCTCAGGAGCTCCAGGCCTACATCCTACCAGTTCAGCAACACCAAAGGAAAGAGATCCTCTCTATTCTAAAAGTTTCAGGAAAATTCTGGAAGTTGCCTTTTTTTAAACTGACTGGGTCATGTGCTTATTGCTAGAGTCAGGTGATAGGGTCAGCCTACCCTAAGCTACATAACCTGGGAATGGGAAGGGTGTTTAACCAAAGGAAAACCAGGCTGCTGTCACAAAAGGGATGGGTAACAGATACAATACATATGCCCAGCACAGACAAAGATCCTAATAATATTTGGGCCCTGACTCCACCCTTATCAGCCTCCTCCTCCCCCAGATCAGGCCACCTGCCCACAGTGGCTGATTCTTCAACAGACCTGCCCTAGGTTCTAGATCAGCCTGACCTGGGGCTGGCAGGCTGTGGCTGTCCCTTGCCCTGGTGTTTATGTTGAGGCCTCCTAGCCACCAGGAAATATAGAGTCACCTGTCTAGAGCCCTACAGGCCATGAGACTCAACAACTAACTGACTGCTTCACTCATTCATTCATTCACTTATTCATCAGTTAACAGCTATTTGTGAGCTGAGCACTCTCCAGGACTGCATTTACATACACAGTGTCTATTGAATACATGTAACTCTTTAAGGTATGTGTTCTTCTCCCCATTTTAAAGATGAAGAAAGTAAGGAACAAGAGGTTAAATAGCTTGGGCATAACCCAAGGTTAAACAACTTGGCTAAGGTCATATGGCTAGTAAGGACTGGCTATAGCATTGGTGCAAACCCCGGGACTCTACCTAGGCTTTGCTTAATAAAATCAGTGCAAAATGGAAAAAGACAATGTGTCCCGCAAAGGACTTGAACAGACATTTCTCTAAAGAAGATATACAAATGGCCAACGAGTACATGAATAGATGCGCAACAACATTAGTCATTCCAAAAACCAGACCAGTTGCTGTCGAGTTGATTCCAACTCATAGCAACTCTACAGGACAGAGTAGAACTGGCCCACAGGGTTTTCCAAGGAGCGGCTGGTGGATTCAAACTACCAACCTTTTGGTTAGCAGCCGAACTCTTAACCACTACACCACCAGGGCTCTACATAGTCATTAGAGAAATGCAAATCAAAACCACAATGAGATACCACTTTACCCCCACTAGGATGGCTATTATCAGAAAAATGGCAAATAACAAGTACTGCGAAGATGTGGAGAAATTGGAACGTTTGTAAATTGCTGGTGGGAATGTAAAATGGTGCAGCCACAGTGCAAAATAATTTGGTGACTCCTCAAAAAGTTAAAAATAGAATTACCACCCCTAGATATATACCCCCAAAGAAATAAAAACAAATACTTGTACACCAATGTTCATTGCAACGTTATTCACGTAACCAAAAAACAGAAACAACCCAAATGTCCAATAACAGATAAATGGATAAACAAAATGTGGTACATACATACAATGGAATATTATTCAGCCATAAAGAGGGAAATGAAGTTCTCACACATGCTACAACATGGGTGAGCTTTGAAAACATTATGCTAGGTGAAATTAGTCAGCTACAAAAGGACAAATACTGTATGATCCCACTTATATGAAATATCTAGAATAGACAAACGCATAGAGACCGAAGTCTGTATAGAATGATGAAACATTTTGAAAATAGTGATGATGGTTGCACAACATGGTAAATGTAATTATTTTCACTGAACTGTACACTTAAAAATGGCTAAAATGGAGTCCCTGGGTTATGCAAATGGTTAAGTGCTCAACTACTAACAAAAAGACTGGTGGTTCAACCTCATTCAGAGGCACCTTGGAAGACAGGCCTGGCGATCTGCTTCTGAAAGATCACAGCCTTGAAAACCCTATGGAGCAGTTCGACTCATGGGGTGGCCATGAATCGGAATTGACTCAATGGCCACTAACAACAACAAAATGGCAAAAGTTTTGTTATATATATTTTACCACAATAAAAAACAAAAAGATGTGTCTCGGGTTTATAAGAATAGCGGCCTGCCCAAAGCTTAATCAACATAGAAAAATAAAGATCCATAGTGTGATGGTTAATGTTGTGTGTCAACTTGGCTGGGCCATGATTCTCAGTGGTTGGCAGTTATGATGTAGTTTGGCAGTCGTATAATGATGAAATCACCTCCATGATGAGATCTGATATAATGTGATCACCTTCATGATGGGATCTGCTGTGAGTAGCCAATCAGTTGAAGGGGAGTTTCCTTGGGGGTGTGGCCCACATCCAATATATGTGGACTTTCTCGCAAAGCTCACTGGCTTTTGCTCTGCTCTGGATCCTGCATTCGGCTCGTCAGCATCTGACCTTCAGTTCTTGGGACTTGGGCCAGCAGCCTGCTCTCTCACCTGCTGGTCTTGGATTTGTCAGCCTTCACAGCTTGCTGTCTGACCTGTGGATCTTGGGTTAGTCAGCCCCTGTAGCTACTTGAGTCAGGAGAAGCCTCCAGCCTAATGCATGATGCCTGATCCACAGACTTGGGACTTGCCAGCCTCTACAACCACGTGAGCCATTTCCTTGTGATAAATCTCTCTCTCTCTCTCTATGTGTGTGTGTAATATACATATGTATGTATAATATATATATGTGTGTGCATATATGCATACAAATATATATGTATATATATATAGATATGCTTCATTGGTTTTGCTTCTCTAGAAAACACAGCCTAAGATGCAAGGGCACAACAAGGTCTGGGGCAGAGGCACTGGAAAGGTGTCAGAGGCTCCTGACCACAGCAGCTGCGTTAGAGACACAGGTACGTTGAGTCCTACCCTCTGTAAGGCCTCAGGATTTATTTAGAGGAAAAAACAAATGCATAAAATGTTGAAGATGGTAACAGCCAAGGTAAGACATAAAGAAATACTGCCTAGATGGGCAGAAGATGCATGTCCTGGGTGTTCTGGAGAGAGAGCAAGCCCAGAGGACTGAGTAATCCCAGATGACTTCCTGCAGGAGGGAGGTTTGGGAGGACCTTGAGGAGAGAGAGCAGAGGGCAGATTCTGGGCTGGGGAATGAGAAGGAAAGGTAGTGGGTGGGAATGGGTGCTGGAGTCAACATCTATGGGTTTCTCCTTTCCAGGACTCCTCCCCCTTCTCTTGATAACATCACCCCAAATGCCTCTGGCAAGCCATCTCTTCTCTGTGCTCAGCCCATGTTGGTGAGGTTGGTCCTATCCCCTGACCCGACGGTAGGCATATGATCCAGGGGTGGCTAAGCAAATCCCCACAGCCTCTCAATTACAGAGACAGGTTCAGGGGACCCATGATCATGACTGGGCCAGTGAAAGCCCCCTACAGGCTTCTGCAGGAACCACCGGGGAAGAAGGACTGCCCACTGGGGCTGCTCAGCTGTAGGATGTGGGCCCAGGGCTCGCAGGACTGCCACTGCCCTCCCAGTGAATGAAGAATGAAGCCAACACAGGAATGCAGAGCCAAGAAAGAGGCAAACCCACAGGGAGGACATCAACTGCTCTTGGAATCAGCAGATCCCTTTAATTTAATAAATTCTCTTTAATGCTTAAGCCAGTGTAAGTTACGTTTCCATCACTTGCAACAAAAGGAATCCCGAGTCAGGCAAGGAGCATTTGGGTGGGGGGCAGTGAGCAGGCAGCCAGGGAGTCTGAAATGGAATGTTTCCATTCCTGAGAGTGGGCATCCGGTATTCAGAAGGTCAGGCAGGTCACATTTTGAATGCTGAAATGTAGATTCAGACTCAGAGTTCCAGTCCTATGTTCCATTGGCCATACTCCTCTGCTACCCAGACATAAGGCTCAAAAAATAGCAGTTGTGCTGGGTTGAAGAACAATGCAATCATACTGCTTCTTGAAATTCTATTTATTATATTAAAATGTGCTGTGTTCTCACGAGCCAAAAGGTGGAAACAACCCAAGTGTCCATCAACAGATGAATGGATCAACAAAATGTAGTATATTCACACAATGGAATATTACTCAGCCATAGAGAACAGAAGTTCTGATAAATGCTACAACATGGATGAACTTGAAAACATTAGGCTGAGTAAAATAAGTCAGACACAAAAGGACATATATTGTATGATCCCACTTATATGAAATATCTAGACTAGGCAAACGTATAGAGGCAGAAAGTAGATTAGAGGTTACCATGGGGTAAAGAGAGGGAGAATGGGGAGTTATTGCTTAATGGGTATAGAGTTTCTGTGTGGGATGATGAAAGGGTTTTGGAAATAGGTAACGGTGATGGTTGCACAACATTGTGAATATAATTAATGCCACTGAATTGTATACTTAAAAATGGTTAAAATGGCAAATTTTTTGTTATCTATATTTTACGACGAGAAAAAATATGTGTGAAATTGTTCCCCTTTTGATTCATCCTCAAACTGCTGTCTTCAAGAAAGACGGATTCCTTTGTCCGAGTACCCCAGGACTTTGGTTGCCAATCACAGACCCCCAAGGCCATTTAGAGCCCAAGTAGGGAGGGAGGACTGGGCCCAGAAGCTAAGCCACACCTGGAGGGCACTAGTGTTAAGGGCAGTCAAAAGTCAAGTGGGAAACGTGGGAGTCGGTCCTAGATGTTCTGGGGAAGTGCAGCCCAAAAGCGAGTGGACAAGAAGAGCCTGGGCAGAGCAGCAAGAGGACAGACAGAGGAATCAGGATGTTGGTGAGGTGAGCAGGGGCAGCTGGGAGGATGCCAGGCATGGCAAGGAGCAAGTGGACCTGGAGCTGGTTTAAGCCCAAACTCCCTGACCCCAAGAGTTTTCCCTTTTGTGCTGGGTGAAGGAGCAGGAGCGGCGCCCTTTATGGGAAAGCCTAAGCTAGACAGCTGTCTAAATGTTTCTACAAACACCAAGTCTTCCCAGCCTCCTTATTTCCAGTATGAACAGCCTTGGCCTTTTCCATCTGTCTGTTCTGAGATAAGCGACTAACCCCCTCATCTCGCTCCGTGGGCACCTGTCAGCCCCAGCAGGCCTCTTGGTCACACCTCAGCCTTCCAAGAGGACACCATCTCCTACTCAGGTTCTATTTCCAGGAGCCAGCTGGCCCGGATGGTGGATGTATCACAAGCTTGCACAGGGCACATCACTTCATACAAACTGTCCTCATGTCTCTGTAACCAACTGGGGTGAGGGGAGAGTGGCTAGGTTCTGCACGGAGCTGGGGACAACTGTGTCTGCAGTGGAGTGCAACTGCATAACTCTTAGGACCTGGGCCTGGTCTCCCTTGGCGCCTGCTGCCTTCCGACTTGGAGCTGCTACTCAGATGGCCTGCTCTGCTCCCTTGGCAGCTCCAATACTGCAGGGCCTAGGGCTGTTTGCTGCAAACCTTGGAAGGCTGAAGGGGGCTTGGCCTCAGCCAAGAACAGCCCCTTATTCCTCAGATAAACAGCTGGAAATAGAAAACACCAAAACCAAAAATTTCCAGGCCTTCTTGGACATTAACTAGCACCCCACACTCACACACATACAAAACCATGAGTTAAGTGTTAATGAATCAGAAGTACCTGGATACTTTTCTTAAAATACAAGAGAATTTTAAATTGAAGAGGAAAGGCCACAAATTTGTATTTTTGGCAAATACAACAGATTTCGGTAAGATAACTGGCTGTCTCAGAATACAATGTCTGATTCCTCCTGGGGATTAGCCATCACTGACAGAGCTCATTAATTCCCTGGTTAATCCCCACTTCGGGGCTTTGCCGGTGCCATTTCTTCTTCTACCTATTGTTATACCCCTCCATTTGCTTGCCTCCTAGAAACCCATGTCCCTTACTTCTGGCTTAAATTGTTAAAAAAAGAAAAAGAAAAAGAAACAGTTGTCGTTGAGTTGACTGTGATATGGTGACCCCATGTGTGTCAGAGTAGAACTGTGTTCCATAGGGTTTTCAGTGGCTGATTTTTCAGAAGTAGATCACCAGGCCTTTCTTTTGAAGTACCTCTCAAATTGTTAACCTTTAGCAGCCAAAGGAGTTACCCATCCAGGGACTCTGGCTTAAATCTTACCCCCTGCATAAAATTCTTTCTCAACCAAGCCCGTGATTACTCATTCACTCTTTCACCTATGCAACAGACATTCCATATGGAGGATATCTGTTGTCACTAATTATTAAGTCTCCATTCCCCCTTGTCCTGGTAACAACATTCAGATTTTTCTCTTCCCACCCCTACCCCAGAGGCTCACCTAACCCCTACTAGCTACAAGGATGGTGTTATGAATTGAATTGTGTCTTCCAAAAGATATGTTGAAGCCCTAACCCCTGCATTGGTGAATGTGACCTTTCTGGGGGGAAATAGGGTTTCTTTTGCAGCTGATATCAGTTAACGATGTCATAATGGAGTAGTGTGGATCCTAATCCCTTACAAGTGGTGTCCTATGAAAAGGGAGCTGCACACAGGGAGAAGACAGATACCAAGTGACAACAGAGGTGGATGAATCCATTGGGTCAGCTCCAGGCAGGTAATGGAGAGAGCACCAGACTTGGAATCAAGAGATCTGGGTACCCATCCTGTTATGGTCACCTTGGGGCAAGTCACTTGCATCTTCTGGATCATTTCTCATCTGTCAAATGGGTAAGTTGAACTATGTTACTGTTGAAGTCCTTCCGTGTTGTTCCAAACCAAGGAACTCCAAAGATCACCGGCAGCTACTAGAAGCTAGAGAAAGGCAGGGAACAGTCAATCTCTCAAAGCCATCAGAAGAAATTGACATGAGACCTTGATGTGGACTTCCAGCCTCCAGAGCTGTGAGACAATACGTTTCTGTTCTGTAAAGACACCCACAGTGGTATTTGGGTACAGCAGCCCTAGAAACTAAGACCTCAGACTAAGGTCTGGAGTTCTTCCCCTGGCCACGATGATTGGTTCCAAGATGAGCAAGCAACTTGCATTAGTTAAATGAGAGTCAATCCCAGGACTTTTCCTGAAACTACTGGAAAAGAGGTACGTTGTGTTCACTCGGATTTCTGAGCCTGGAGTTGTTGGGAGCCATCTTGCCACCGTTTAGAAAGGGTGTATTAGTTATCTGTTGCTGTGTAACAAAATGACACTAAACTTAGTGGCCTAAAACATCAATTTATTATTTCTCATGATTCTGTAGATTAACTGGGCTCAGCTGGGCAGTTCTTCTGCTCCACCTGATTCCAAGAGGACAAACCCCAGTGTGCAAGTGTCTTATCAAGCCTCTGCTTGTATCACACTTGCTCATGTACAACTGGCCAAAGTAAATCAGACAGCCAGGCTCAGAGTCAATGTGGGAGAAAACTACACAGGCATGAGTATCTGGAGACATGGTTCATGGGAGCTACCAATGTAATGGTCTAACGAAGAGGACCTGCCCGAGAATGAACCTGTGCAAATATTCTTAATTCTTACGTTGTCAGGTAGAGTCCTGGGTGGTGCAAATGGTTAACGTGTTTGGCCCTCAGAAGAAAGTCCTGGTAATGTACTTCTGCACAATCAGCCATTGAAAGCCCCATAGAGCACAGTTCTACTCTGAAACACATGGGGGTCGTCACGACTCTGAAATGACGGCAATTGGTTTTTTTGCGTTGTCAGGTAGCAACTCTCAAAATTAACCAAATGTTGTTTATTTTTTGTGGGGAAGGTCCCGTTATAACAGTCAGGCCAGGGCTTTCCAAAGAATCCCATGGCTGATAAAACTTTTTCCACAACAGTTTACCTACAGCCATTGCCCCGAGAAGGCTAGCCTCTCGTCTTCTAAAATAGTGAGCACGAAAGAAAAGGAATATTGAATTTGAAACCTACAGATGCATGGTGGTCTTAAAACATGTTCATAAATTCTTTGACACTCTTCCCATCAACAGGCAGAGTCTCCCTCCTCTTCTTTGAATATGAGCCAGCCTTAATGACTCGCTTCTAACAGAGAGAATGTGGTAGAAGTGATGCTGTGAGACTTCCTGGGCCGGTTAGAAAAGGCAATACAGTCACCTCCTGCCTCTCCAGGACCCTCAACCCTAGATCCCAGTGACATGCTGTGAGGAAGCCAAGAAGCCACAGGCAAAGACCGTGGCTAGATGACCGGCCACTGCTCTAGCCGAGGTCCCAATCAACCTCCACCATCAACTGCCGGACATGTGACTGAGCAAATCTTCAGATGATCCCAATCCCAGTCCTCCAGGCTCCCGGTTAACACTTAGGGGAGTAGAGACCAGCTGACCCACTGAGCCCAACTCAAACTGCAGATTCAGGAGGAAAATAAATGGTTTAAGCTACAAAGTGTTGGGGTACCTTGTAACACAGCAAGAGATAGCTGGAACAACATGGAGGGACTTCAACGGTAATATAGTTCAACTCACCCATTTGACAGATGGGAAATTATTCAGAAGATGCAAGTGACTTGCTCCAAGGTGATGGAAACAGGACGGGTACCCAGATCTCGATTCCAAGTCTGGTGCTCTCTCCATTACCTGGCTGGGGCTGACCCAACTCCCCTTCCAAGCCCTGTTTTCCCTTGCCTGTCTCCATGAACATGAAAGCCTACGTGCTAAAAATGGAGGAATGGACACATAAATAGTGCCTGGGTTCCTGAAAACACCCCTGAGCAGCTGCACCAGCCCTGGACTGCCCACCTCTGGAATTCTCATCATGCAAGGAAAATCAATCCCCGTGTGTTTAAGCCAGTGTTAGTGAGGGTTTCTGTTATCTGCAGTCAAATGCAAGCCTGATACACTGGCTTTCAGACTGCACTGGATTTAAAGTTTCTACTGTGGTCTTTCAGACTTATTTTGTTATTGTTGCCAAAATCCATGTAACCCAAGCTGTATCTGAAAACCAGTTGCTGTGGAGTCATTTCTGACTCATGGCAATCCCGTGTGTGTTAAGAGTAGAACTGTGCTCCACAGGGTTTTCAATGGCTAATATTTCAGAAGTAGATCACCAGACCTTTCTTCTGAGGCACCTGTGGGAGGACTCAAACTGCCAGGCTTCTGGTTAGCAGCCTAGTACGTTAACCATTTGTACCACCCAAGGACTCCTGAGCTGTCATTACCAGGAGCTAAATTCAGAGAGCTTCCCTACTGCCATGCTTGCTGCCGGAGGTACCCATCTATAACAACAAGTGTGTCCTCATCCACCCTCAGCCTGCTAAGCTGTCCCAGAATCTGGCGTGCTCTCTCTGGCCAGTGGAGGGTGAAAAGGGCCTGGTGCTTCTGTGGGCCCTGCAGTCACCGAGCTACAACAGCAGACTCAACATGTGCTGCCGAAGTCCTCAGAAGGGTGCAATGTGACAGATTACACAGCCCCCCCCACTGACAACCAAATGCAGGGGGAGGCCCCCAATAAGAAGGCACTGGCCACACCCTATGCCCACGTGAGCATGGGTGCAAGCCGCTGGGCATATCATCTGCTGACACGTGCAGAGCTTGCTCGGAGACCCCCACCCTGGGTCTTGCACCAGCCGAGGTCTGAGGTTGCCACCACACAGAGTCGAAAAGCTGAGGCTCCAACTGAGAGATTCACACCAGGCACATTTTTTTTTTTTTTTTTCTGCTGAGTCTATTTACCTGGTCATGACTTAGTAATATCTCTTTAAACATAATCAGGTCATTGAGATGAACTTCCAATAACCATGTCTTGGGCAAGACCCCTGGGAGACAACTCACTTTGTGGCTGCCTTAATCTGAAAAACATGGGACTAGAAATGGCCTTTTAGGGGCAGCCTTGCAGAGACAGAGCAGCAGAAGTGTCCCCTCACCAAAGGCAGTGAGCACTCAGATCAGAGGCCCCCCAAGGATCCCCGAGAAATGAATCTCCAGAGACATAGACTTGATCCATGACAAGCCTAAGTTCAAGTTGCAGCTTACAAAACCATCTGCACTCATTGCTTCTAGTCATATAGTAAGTGGGGTGGCTATCATTGTCCCTGTTCTACAGATGGGAAAACTGAGTCTCAAGGCATTTGAAGAACTAGCCCAAAGTCACGTGCTAGTGAGGGGGTGTTATAGATTGAATTGTGTCCCCCCAATATATGTGTCAACTTGGCTAGGCCATCCATGATTCCCACTATTGTGTGGTTGTCATCCATTTTGTGATCTCATATAATTTTCCTATGTGTTGTAAATCCTAATCTCTGCCTGTGGTTAGGAGCCCTGGTTGCATAGTGGTTAAGAGCTCGGCTGTTAACCAAAACGTCAGCAGTTCAAATCCATCAGCTGCTCCTTGGAAACCCCATGGGGCAGTTTTACTCTGTCCTGTTGGGTGGGTTGGTATGAGTTGGAATCGACTCGGCAGTAATGGGTTTGGTTTTTTGGGCAGGCCTGTGGTTAATGAGACAAGATTAGGTTATGTTAAAGAGGATTAGGGTGGGATGCAACACCCTTACACAGGTCACAGCCCTTACCCGGTGTAAGGGGAGTTTCCCTGGGGTGTAGCCTGCATCACCTTTTATCTTACAAGAGACAAAAGGCAAGAGAAGGGAGCACAGAAAGAGAGACCTCACACCACCAAGAAAGAAGTGCCAGGAGTGGGAGCGCATCCTTTGGACCTGGGGTCCCTGCGCTGAGAAGCTCCTAGACCAGGGAAGACTGATGACAAGGACCTTCCCCCAGAGCTGACAGAGAGAGAAAGCCTTTCTCTGGAGCTGGCACCTTGAATTCAGACTTTTAGCCTCCTAAACTGTGACAGAATAAACTTGTGTTTGTTAAAGCCATCCACTTGTGGTATTTCTGTTATAGCAGCACTCAATAACTAAGATGGGGGGTACCTGGTGGGAAGCCTGCCTGGTGCTTTCCCACGTAAACTTTGTCACTGGAGCAAGTCACTTAACCCTTGAGACTTTCTCCGTCTGTGAAATGGGGAAATGCCCACCTTCCAGGGGAGCTGTGAGGATAAGTGAGATCGTGACATCATGGTGACTTGAGAACTAGGAAGCTCTGAGTCTATATAAATGAGCAATATTTTTTTATCATTAACCTACTTGAAAGGAAGCTGGACTCTCAGGGAAGCTTCACAGAACCCCAGTGTTGCCCCCACATGCGTACTTGCTACTCTGGAGTCAGGTCTGGTACCAGCAATCCACCTCCCTTCTTCCTTCACATCACTTAGGACCTGCCTCCGGGATGCTACAGCCACCTCCCCCCATAATCTCCCAAGAGATGAACCCTCCTAACTTCTATATTATCATAGTGTCTAGTGCTGGTCATATGTACAGCCGGCATGCTCCGATCTGACGCCCTCCCTGTTACTGATGAGCAGCTGCGGCTCTCGGAGCCCTCCTCATCTGGGCCCTGTTCCTGAGTATGGCAGAAATTTCCACCAAAAGTCAATTCAGAGGCTCTGGGAGGGCTGGGACGGCAGGAGAGCTTCCCAAAGAGTCTGTGTTGAACTTGAGATTAGGGGTGCACCGGGATACACAGCTGGGTCAGGACCATGGCTGTCCTGAGCCCTCTGCCCTGGTCCTCTGAGGCATCTGTGCTGGTTTACGGGTTCACTGCAGGGCTGTGCACCAGGAAGCAGCCACCTGGAGCCTGATGGCACAGCCCTCATGCGTCCCACTCTCACGTTGCTTACATTTTTTGCTCTTCATATCTTCGCTCCTGTTTACATTATATAGAAACACACATGGCATCAGCATCGATCAAAAACTTCTGGCACCTTCAGGACTGTGAGAACATGAAAAGGGTGACTTGACTTCCAAGGAAGGACTGGAGGAGGGCAGCGTACATCCAGGGTGGGAGGTGAGGGGCCCAGCAGACATACCTAAGAGGTTAGGGGGCCGCAGACCCCACATCTGCAGACTGCTCTGTGAGTCTCTGGGGGCTGGGTGATAGCTATCGGGATTCCCATGAGGCACCCCCACCCAACCCCATCCTCAGCAGATCCGCCAGGGTGGTGTACAGGATTCTATCAGAAGAAAGAGTCCCACTGCTAACAAAGGCTGAAATCCACTGGCCCTCGGAGATCACTTTGCCCTCACAGATGCCTGGCAGGTGGGTGAAAGGCAAGTGACACTCCCCGAGTCACGCATAAAGTTGGTAATCAGGAGAGGAAAAATGGTGTCTGCAAACCCCCTAAGCTGAGGGGGGAGGATAAGGGGAGGACAGCAGAGGGGGCACAGGCAGAGGGCAGGTGGCCCAGGCCCAACCTCTCAGGACAGTATGGGCCTGGGCAAGACAATACTAGGTCCTGAACTCCGTTCTGGCTCTACAGAACCCCAGGGCTGCTGAGGGGCCCATCTGGCCACACTGGGAGCTCACGACAAGAGCCATTTTTATTACAGTTTATTGTCATCATCATTACAGCAGAGAACTAGGGCAGAGAACTGGGGCGAGAAGCACCTCCTTCGTTTTCATAAACTAGTTCCAAGTATTTGTTTAGTTTTCAGAGCGTAGCCTCTAGGTCCACCAATTCCACTTTCAGGCCTGATTCCTACAGAAACACACATGAACATTGAGGTGCCCCAGAGAAGTGCCTCTCACCCTATCTGCGATGAAGAACCACTTAGATTATCTTTTTTTTTTAGCTCTCAATTTGTCAGGAACTAATACGTTTGTAAGGAGTCCTAGTGGTGCAGTCTTTAAGTGCTTGGCTGCTAACTGAAAGGTCGGTGGTTCAAATCCATTAGCAGCTCTGTAGGAGAAAGATGTGGCAGACTGCTTCCATAAAGATTTGCAGCCTTGGAAACCCTCTGGAGCAGTTCTACTCTGTCCTATATGGTAGCTATGAGTCAGAATAAACTCCACAGCAATAGGTTTAACTGAGTATGTTTATGAACTCCCTGGTGGTGAAAATGGTTAATGTGCCTGGCTGCTAACTGAAAGGCTGGAGGTGTGAGTCCACTCAGAAGCACCATGGAAGAAAGGCCTGGTGATCTACTTCCAAAAAATCAGCCATTGAAAACCTTATGGAGCACAGTTCTACTCTGAAACACATGGGGTCACCATGAGTTGGAGTCAACTTGGTAGCAACTGGAAGACAAATACGTCTGCAAAATACAATAAAATGATGTACTAGACAAATGAAATTTAGAAAACCAAAAACATAAAATTACTTGCCCAATTTTTAAATTATTAGATTCAGCAGAAATAAAATTATTGGTTAAATTGCTATAAAAGTTTCCAAATGCTCTCCATTTCTATTGTAACTTTGTGACAGAACTGTAACAAACAGTTCAAGGGTGAGTACCCATTCATAAGCCACATTTTGAGTAATACCACCCGGAGCAAAAATGAAAATAACTAGATGACCATAAATAGGTAATGGTTAAACATTCTTTGGTACATCCATACTATGGTTTAGCAGTCAAAAATAATAAAGCAAATGAGCCAGTAATTCATACATACCCAAGACAAATGAAAACATACATCTACACAAAAATTTGTACATGAATGTTCACAATATCATTATTCATCATAGCCAAAAAGTGGAAACAACTCAAACGTCTATCAACTGACAAATGGATAAACAAAATGTAGTATATTCACAAAGTGGAATATTATTCAGCCATAAAAAGGAACGAAGTACAGATACATGCTAAAATGTAGATGAACCTTGAAAACATTATGCTAAGTGAAATATGTCAGACCGAGAAGGCCACATATTTATATGCAGTGTCCAAAAACCAAAATCTGAAAGGAACACATAAACCAGAGACTGCATCAGCCTGAGACCAGAAGAACTAGATGGTGCCCTGTTACCACCAATGACTGCCCTGACACGGAATACAACAAAGAGTCCCTGATGGAGCAGGAGAAAAGTGGGGTGCAGAACTCAAATTCTAACTCAAAGACCAGACTTAATGGTCTGACTGAGACTGAAGGAACCCCAGAAAGCATGGCCTCTGGACTCTCTGTCAACCTGGAACTAAAACCATTCCTAAGGCCAACTCTTCAGACAAAGATTAGACCGGACTATGGGACATAAAATGATACTTGTGAAGAGTGTGCCTCTTAGCTCAAGTAGAGACTTGAGACTAAATGGGCAGCTCCTGTCCGGAGGTGAGATGAGAAGGCAGAGAGAGTCAGGAGCTGGTTGAAGGGACATGGGAAATCAGGGGTGGAAAGGAGGAGTGTGCTGTCACAGAATAGGGAGAGCAATTAGGGTCACATAACAATGTATGTAAAATAAATGCCGACACAAAATAGATTAGTGGTTGCCACGGGCTGAGGAGAAGAGGGGATAGGAGGATGGGGGCTAGGGGTGTGAGGAATAGGGGTGTGGGGGATGACAGCTAAGGGATACAAGGTTTCTTTTGGTGTGATGAAAATGTTCTAAAAATGATTGTGGTGATGGTTGCACAACTCTGTGTATGTACTAAAAAATCAATGAATTTGTACAATTTAAATAGGTAAGTTGTACAGTATGTGAACTATATCTCAATAAAGCTTTTATTAAAAATTAATGAGGCAGAGTCCTCTAGCTATTAAAACAATTGAATCAATTAGTTAAAACCTAAAGAAATCCAAGCCTGGATGTCTTCACCAATGAATTCTTTCAAACATTTAAGAAGAAGCAACAGTAAATCTTACACAAATTCTTCCGGGAAACTTGAAGAAACAGAGGTATCATTCCCAGCTCACTTTATGAGATGAGCAGAACTTTGGTACCTAAACCTGACAATAGAAGAAGGAAAATTATAGACCATCTCTCTGTGAATTCAGATGCAGAAAACCTAAGCAAAACGTTAGCAAATTGAATCCAGCAATATGTTAAAATATTACATCCCATCCAATGGGATTTATACCAGAAATACAAGGGTGGTTTATCATTCAAAAAACCGATCAGTGTAGAAAGGAGGAGGCATTGTTTAGGAAGCAGTGAGTTTTTGTTTATGGTGATGGAAAATTTGGCAATAGTTATGGGTGACGGTTGCACAACATGATTAATGTAATTGATATCACTAAGTTGTACACCTAAAAAAAAATGGTGAATGGGCAAATGTTGTGTTATGTATAGTTTTACAAGAATAATCACAATAATTTAAAAAAACCCACTCAGTGTAATTCACTGCTTTGACAGAACAAAGGGAGGAAATCATATTACTGTCTCATAAATGCAGAAAAATCATTTACAAAATTTAATACCCAATTATAACTTTTTAAAAAAGCCTCTTAGCAAACTAAAAAAGAAGGGAGCTTCTTTAATCTCATAAATAATATCTATCAAAAAAAAAAAGAAAAAGAAAAAAAAAACCTAAAGCAAAAGTTATCCTTAATGAAATCCTGACATGTTTCCTCTGAGTTCATTGAGTTCAGTAACAACACCATGATGACTAGTATTACCAATTCTGTTCAACACTGTGCTGGAAGTCCTAGCCAATGCAATAAGTGAAGAAAAAGAAACAAAAGGTATAAGAATTGGAAAGGAAGAAATAAAATTCTCCTTACATATAATAGTAAAATACATAGAAAATCCAAAAGATTATTCAGACAAACTACTAGAATTAATAAGTGAATGTAGCAAGGTTATGGCTACAAAAGTAATATGAAAAATCATAAGTGACCAACAGAAAAGCAAATTTTAAAAGTATTACAATTAAAAGTAGCATCAAAAACAGAAAATTCCTAAAATAAATTTAATGAAAGATGCGCAAGACTTCTATACTCAATGAGTAAAAATTTTTCTCTATTGAGAAAAATTAAAGAAACCCCAAATAATGTGGAACAACACACCATGGTTATGAATTGAAAGACTCAATGTTATAAAGATGTAATTTCTCCCTAAATTAATCTTTGTAGTCAATGAATCCCATTCAAAATCTCAGTAAGACTTTTTTTTTTTAAATGTAGAAATTGACAAACACTGTAAAACTTACATGGAAAGGCAAAGGTCCGAGAATAGCCAGGGCAATCATAAAGAAACACTGTATGAAATCAACACTTACTCTACAGCTACAGTAATTAACATAATGTGGCACTGACACATGGATAGACGAATAGAAAAGAAAGTCAAGAAACAGACCCACACAGCCACCAGAATGACTAGAACAGAAAATGTTGAGTGTTGGCAACGATGTGGACAAACTAGAATTCTCACACACTCCTGATGAAACTATAAATTGACACACCCTCTTTGGAAAATGATTTGGTACTGTTTACTAAAATGTAACATATGTATACCTTATGACCCGGCAATTCTACTGTAAGATATAAACATAATAGGAGTACATACATATGTTCACCAAAAGACATATACAAGATCTCTCACAGCTGCGTTCTTCATAAATAGCCAAAACCTGGAAACTATACACATACCCAACAACAGTACAATGGATAAATAATGAACAATCTACAACTGCACGTAGCAACATGGATAAATCTCACAAACATGTTTGACTAAAGACACAAAAGAATGCACACCATGTGATTCCATGCATATAGAGTTAAACAGGCAAAACTACTGTCTGAGGGAGAAGTCAGGGTAGGGTAGTAGTTACTCTTGAGGAATGACAGGAGTCTGGAGGAGGAGGGGTAGTGCTGGTCATGTGTCAGTTCTTGATCTAACACAGGTATGCTCGGTTTATGGAAATTCATCAAGCTGCATACTATGGTACATGCTCTTTTCTGTAGAAAGTTATATTTTGATAAAAAGTAAAAAATGAGAATGAGGTAAATATCAGATGTACTGATGTATTGATGCTCTAGTGACAACAGCTATTAACGGGCAACAGACGAACATATTAAATGTGTGAGCATTTACTGCCTTTTTACCCCCTCCTAAGGAAGAACTATGGAGACCTGGTGGCACCGTGGTTAAGAGCTCTGCTGCTACCCAAAAGGTGCTCCTTGGAAACCCTATGGGGCAGTTCGACTCTGTCCTATAGGGTCCCTATGAGTTGGAATTGACTCGAAGGCAACAGGTAAGGAAGAACTTGCCACTACCCGTCTGTCAGTTTGTTGCGCTGTGCTGGCTTGTGTGTTGCTATGATGCTGGAAGCTATGCCACCAGTATTTCAAATACCAGCAGGGTCACGCATGGTGGACAGGTTTCAGTGGAGCTTCCAGACTAAGACAGATGGCAGAAAGGCCTGGCAATCTACTTTCAAAGATTAGCCAATGAAAACCCTAACAGAACATTGTTCAACTCTTTACTTTGAACAGGCAGTCACTAGGAGAGACCAATCGCTGAAGAAGGACATCATGTTTGATAAAGTACAGGCCAATGAAGGTGAGGGAGACCCTCAAAAGATAAATTTGACACAATGGCCGCAACAATAAACTCAAACATACCAACAATCATGAAGATGGTGCAGGACCGGCAACATTTCGTTCTGTTGTACATGGGGTTGCCGTGAGTAAGAGTTGATTCAAGACACCTAACAACAAGAAGGAAGAATTTGTGTTTCCCAGCTTGTCCCTGCTGCCTTCAATTATGCTGACCAGAGTATAAACTACTGATGTGGAGGGAAATATGGGAAAGGTCCAGAGCAGCAGGGGAGAATAAAAAGACCTGAGCTCTGGGAGAGAAAAGTGGGGAGGGAAGCGAGAAAAGGTGGGGGTGAGGGGTTGGTTGGGAGTGTTAGAGAGACTAGCCATTCGGATTGCCTTTAATGAGGACAGTTAGGACGTTTTGGTGTTTATTTCAATGTGTATCCACCTAAGAATGGCCCTGGGCTTCAGGAATCCACTCAGGCTGGACTGATTGAGAATGGACCCTTATATTGTGAAGTCAGAAAACCAACTGCGGAATACTACGAGCAGTATTATTTTCTTTCTGCACACTTTAAGAATAAAAATGTGTGCATTTGTATGCACATAGAAAAAGGTCTGGCAGAATCCAAACTACACTGATACAACATTTATTTATTTACGTATGGGACATGGGGTTGGATGTGGTGGTGAGCTGGGGGGAGACTTATTTTTTTACTTTAGAGCTATGCGTTTTTTTGGGGGGGTGATGGGATAACTTTAAGAAGTATATATTGCTTTTGTAATAATAATTTTAAAAAATAAAATAAAAAGGAGGGCAACCTGCTAAGAAGACTGGAAAGAGGCTGTGCAGGGAGGCAGAGGGACCTTGGGGAAAAAAGTGGCCCGCTCTCCTTAGGAAATAAGCCAGTCTTGAAAATCCTCAAGTCAGCCTGAGGGGCACTCTGGCCAGAAATCTTGAAGCCAGTGTGTGGGGGAGGGGGGCTGTATCAGCTTCCCATGACCAGCCTGAGGGTCTCAGAGGGTGCTGGCAGTGCAGATCTTAGCATTTCTCCACTCATTCCCCCTACCACCCCCCACCTCTACCTTCTGTCACCAAAACATGCCCCTCCCCTCACAGCAGTGAGGGGGCCAGGGTCCTGGTAACAGAACTTGACCCTTACAGATCCCTCGACCCCCAGTCCCTGTTTGAGCTCCCACCAATCCTAAGGGTGGAGGAGGCTAGAGGCATCTGAGGGGGCTGGAAGGTTTTAAGACAAGCCTAAGTCCTGCCTTGGGGCACAGGTGGGGGTAGGGTGGCACATTTATTCCTGGGCAGCAGCTGGCTGCTCCTTGGTTCCCTCAGGAGGTAGCTCCCTGTTCTTGCAGAGTCCCTCCCCTCTTACACAGAAGAAACGACAAGACCAGTGGCCTGACCCTACCTCTGAGGCCTCAAGTCACAACTAGTAAACATGTCCCTCCTGTGCACAGCTGACCCTTTTTAGCAAGCACATTGGCCAATGCCTGGGTCTGACCTCACCCCCACCTGTATAACAGGCAGTGTTTTCCCTGTGCCACAGCTGGGGAGCAACACTCAAGGAAGGCCACTGGCCAGCCCCTCTGTGAGTGGCCAAGCTCAGATGCAGTTCCCACTCTGCCTCTAAGTCATCCACTGCCTCCACACTGCCTCCACACCACCCATGGGCACACGTGGTTTCTTCTACTCTTCCTTAAAAGCGTATTCTTCAGAAAGCACTAGAAGGGGAGGGGGCATGGGCCTTTCTAACAGGGAGACCTCCCTGACCCCTCCTCCACATAAGCCATCCAGTGCTTTGTTCCCTGGACCGCTTCCTCCTAAGGAGCCCCATTCCCCTCCAGCCTCCAATGCTTTGAACTTCTCTCTTTGCTGCCTGGGAGTGGGTTCCGGATCCACACATGGCAATTTCTAAGGAAATGACCAGACAACAAGCCACTTCAAGCCCATTAGTGCCATGAAAATCACAACTTCATGGTGAAGGCAGCTCGCTGGCATTCAGTCCTACTTCTAAAGACAGGGCTGAAAAAACTAAAAAGAACATGGAAGCAGGGGAGAAAGAAAAGCCTTTGCTGGATCGTTAGGGAAATCCCAGGAACTAAAAGGGCTTTAAAAACCTTCCTGCTAATAACCTACAAGGCAGCGGAGGGACTCTCAAGTTCAAGGGCTCCCCAAGGAGCCAAGAGTTGCTCTTTCTCCATCATTGAGCAGAAGGCTCACTGAGGGATTCTGGCATCAAATGAACTAAGAGGCTAAACAGCAGGGACATTCTTTCTTGGGAGGTAAAGCAATAAAAGGAAAGCACCCCCTTCATGCTATCCTTGCCCCTTATGTATCATCTCCACTGTGATAGTGATCTGCCTGCTCCCACCATCCCCCCTTCAGCTCCTGGGGCATCACAGATCACTTTCCTTAGATATAAACGAAGGGACATTACTAGATGCCTATTGTGTGTCAAGCACTTCCACATAAATTTATCTCAGTATATCCTCAAAAGCAATGAGGTGCATATTATTATCCCTTTTAAAAAAATTATTGTGGTAAAATATTTATAACAAAAAATTTTCCATTTTAACCATTTTTAGGTGTATAATTCAGTGACGTTAATTACATCACCATGTTGTGCAGCCATCACCGTTTCTGAAAGTTTTTCATTACCCTAAACAGAAACTTAGTACCCCTTCAGCAATAACTCTGATCCCCTCTTCCCCCAACCCCTGGTAACCTCTAATAAACGCTGTCTCTATTCATTTGCCTATTCTAGATATTTCCTATAAATGGGATCAGACAATATTTGTCCTTTTGTGTCTGGATTCTTTAACTTAACATAATGTTTTCAAGGTTCATGCATGTCATAGAATGTATCAGGACTTCCTACGGCTGAGTAGTATTCCATTATACGTATCTACCACATTTTGTTTATCCATTCATCTGCTGATGGACACTTGGGTTGTTTCTACCTTCTGGCTATTGTGAAAAGTGCTGCTATGAACATCGGTGTACAAGTTTTTCTTCGAAGACACCTGTTTTTAATTCTTTTGGGTATATAGTTAGGAGTGGAATTGTTAGGTCATATGGTAGTTCTGTGTTAAACTTTTTGAGGAACTGCCCAACTTTTCCACAGCAGTTGCACCATTTTACATTCCCACCAGCAATGCACAAGGGTTTCACTATTATCCCATTTTACACACAAGGAAATTGAGAATTTGAAGAATTGCATGACTCGCCCAAGCTCACAAAGCCTTAGGTAGCAGAGCTGGCATTCATAGCCAGGCCCACATGTATCCAGACCCCGACTCCTTCCCCTACGCCATACCTCATCCTGGCACCAATGGGAGGAAGGGTCAGCATGGAGAGGCTCTCTCTGCCTCTCAGCCCTGTCACACCCAAGCCCAGTGCCTGCCTCTCAGGAGACCCTGGCCATGGGGTGAGCACATGGTCCATGCCTGGCCAGTAGGACGCTCTCTTCCAAGACCCTGAATCACAAGCAGAATGATGCGAGCATAAAAAACAGTTGGTGCAGATGCATCCAAGGGCCTCTTATTCCCTGGCAGGACTGCCCATCAATTCCTGCTGCCACATTCCCAGAACTGCCCTGCATCCTGTCCTTCCCAAGCCTCCTTCCTCAGCATACCCTTTACTTCTGGGAGCACCTCCATTCACTGATACTTCCCCTTTTTGTTTGTATCTGCCAGAGTTGATTTCTGTTGCTAGCAACCAAAGAATACTAACTTGTTCACCCTCCAAGGTTCCCTCTCTGGAGGAGCATCTGGACCCCTCCCCAGACCCCCTTCCTCCTCTGTGCTTCCTGGGCAGCATGGAGATGCAAGAATGACAATGTCAACAGTGGCAGCTTTATTTATAGATTTTATTATCCCTTCTTTGTAATAGTCCTATGGCAGACTTGTCACTGTCACTCCACAAATCACCTGGGCAGATTTATAAAATGAGCTGAATTCTGCGTGCTCCATTATTAAGGGCTGGGTTTGTCCCTCTCACCCACCCAACCATCTGGCATTCACTCAGGGCCTGTTATGAGCTGGCTCCATGCTGGGCGGGGTAGGGGGCATGGGGTACAGCTCTTGTCTTCAAGGGCTCACAAGGGGGTAACAAGCAAGTGAGGAGACAGCCAACCACAATATGGAGTAAAAAGTGCTATAGTTGAGGCACCCAGAGTGTGGTGGGATCACAGAGGAGGGATGTTATGGATTGAATTTTGTCCTCCAAAATATATGTTGGAATCCTAACCCTTATACTTGGGAATGTGATCCTGTTTGGAAATAGGGTTCTCTTTGTTATGTTAATTAGATCATACCTGAGTAGGGTGGGTTCTAAATCTAATCACTTCTGAGTTATAAGAAGAGCAGAATAGACACACACACACACACACACACACACACACACACACACACACACGGGAGGTTGGGTGGTGGCAGATGCCATGTGAGGATCATCTACAAGCCAAGGAACCAAGGAACATCCAGAGCTACCGACAAGGAGTGAATTAACACGGCCAAGACACTGATCTGGATGTTTAGCTACCCACATTGAGGTATCTGTGTTACAGCAGCACTAGGCAATGAAGACAAAGGGAACTAATTTTGACTGGGAAATGGGGACAACTTCCTGGAAGAGGTGGATTTAAGTGGGGCCTTGAAGAATGAATATAAATTCCTTAGTAAAAAGTGAAGGGGTTGTCTTAGGGTTCTTTAGAGTAACAGAACCATATATATATATATATATATATATATATATGAAGAAAAACAGAGAAATATTTATTTTAAGGAATTGGCTTATGTGATTACGGGGGGCTGATAAGTCCAAAGCCTATAGGTCAGACAATAGACTGGAGATTCCTGCAGTCTTTTGTCCCAAAATCTGTAGGTCAGTTGAAAGGAAATGTGTATGAATTCTGGAACAATGTCTTTTTATTGTCTGGAGGCAGAATACCCCAGGAAAAATTGCTTTTTTTTTTTTTTCTCACTCTTAAGGCCTTCAACTGACTGGTTGAGGCCTGCCCATTTATAGAGAGGAATCTGCTCTACTTAACGTAAATTGATTTAATCATGTGTAAATACTTCATACACAGCTTCTAGACTGGTGTTTGACCACACAGCTGGGCACCATAGCCCAGCCAAGTTGACATGACACATAAAATTAACCATTACAAAGGGAGAGATATTTCAAGAAAAGTGTCTTACTTTCTTAGTGCTGCTGTAGCAGAAATACCACAAGTGGGTTGCTTTAAAGAAATTTATTTTCTCACAGTTCAGGAGGCTAAAAGCCTGAATTCAGGGCACCAGATCTAGGCAAATGCTCTCTCTCTGTTGGCTCTGGGGGAGACCCTTGTTTCAGCTTCCATGGTCCCAGCACTCCACGGTTCCTTGATCTCCACATGGCATCTGTCTTTCCCTATTTGTGCTTGCTTGTCTCTGTGTCTATGCTGTTCCTTATATCACTCAGAAGTGATTAGGTTTAGGACATACTCACACACTGATATGGCCTCATTAACACAACAAAGAAAACTCCATTCCCAGAAGGGATTACTTCCACAGGTACAGAAGTTAAGATTCCAACACATATTTTGGGGGGATACAATTCAATCCATAACACAAAGGAATGGCATAAAGTTTCCAATAGGAGGACATGATTGAGAAACCATAAGTAAAGGAAGACTATATAATTTGAGAGGTGGGTTCAGAGAGGGAAGGAGGAATTGAATTGAGAAATGTAGAGATTTAGATTTCATACTTGATCCTAAAGATAGCGGAGAATCTCTGAAGGCTTTGCCTCCAGTATGGAGGAAGGCTTGGAAGGGACACAGGGGGAGGAGGGTCTGTGCAAATCCACAGCGTGGGGTTGAGGAGGACTCCATCACTGTATGGAAGCAGGATAAAAGAAACTGAGGACTGACTGGAGAGAGGAATGAGGGAGACGGAGGAGTTAGGAATGGGGACCTTGAGATAAGCAGCAGGGGAAGGCTCCAGACTAAGGAAGGAAGCAAGCACAGTGTCCCACTGCTGTCTTCATGCCCACCACCACCACCACCTCATGTGTGTGTTCAAAGTCAACGAACAATGAGGAATGCCGACTCTGTGCCAGGCACAGTGCTGCTGCCTCCACTTTTACAGTCTCATTTAATCCAAGGGCCGAGTGGGTAACTCCTCTTGGATGTCTCATAAAACAAAACAAAACAAAAAATCAGTTGTCTTTAAGTCGATTCCAACTCATGGCGACCCCACGTGTGTCAGAGTAGAACTGTGCTCCATAGGGTTTTCGATAGCTAATTTTTCAGAAGTAGCTCGCCAGGCCTTTCTTTTGAAGCATCTCTGAGTGGGTTCAAATTGCCAACCTTTTTGGTTAGCAGCCAATAAACCAAGCCTACTGATGTTGAGTCGATTCCAACTCATAGGGACCCTGTAGGACAGAGTAGAACTGCCCCATAGGGTTTCCAAGGCTGTAAATCATTACAGAAGCAGACTGCCATGTCTTTCCCCCATGCAGCAGCTGGCGGGTTTGAATCACCGACCTTTCAGTTAGCAGACAAGCACTTAACCACTGCGCCACCAGGGCTCCAATAGTTGCACCAAAATTAGAAGCTCTGACAAACTCTTAATCCTCCCCATATCCTTGCTCCCATTATATAGCAAATGGCACCATCCAGTTCCCCAAGTCAAAAATCTGGGAGTCATCAAAAAAACTGGGAGTCCAGAACTGAAACCATTCCCGAAGCCAACTCTTCAGACAAAGATTAGACTGGACCATGGGACGTAAAATGATACTTGTGAAGAGAGTGCTTATTAGCACAAGTAGATACAGGAGACAAAATGGCCAGCTCCTATCCAGAGGCAAGAAGAGAAGGCAAAAAGAGACAGGAGCTGGTTGAATGGACACAGAAAATCTGGGGTGGAAAAGAGGAGTGTGCTGTCACATTATAGGGAGAGAGGCTAGGGTCACATAGCAATCGGTATATAAATTTTTGTATGAGAAACTGACTTGAACCATAAACTTTTACTTAAAGCACAATAAAAAACAAAACAAAACTGGGAGTCGCCCAATCTTCTCTCTCCCACATTCCCCCTTACTCAGTCTATCTCCCAGTCCTGTCAATGCAACCTCTAAAATACTTGTCAAATCGGTCCATTTCTTTCCATTGCCTCTAAAACCATGTCCTGAGCTCAAGCCCCCACTACATCTGGCCTGGACAATTACAATCACCCCCTTACTACAAACCAGTTGCCATGGACTGGACTCTGACTCATGGCAACCCCATGTATGTCAGAGTAGAACTGTGCTCCACAGTTTTCAGTGGCTGATTATTTGGAAGTGGATTGCTAGGCCTTCTTCTGAGGTGCCTCTGAGTGGACTCAAACCTCCAATCTTTTGGTTAGCAGCCAAGCATGTTAACCGTTTGCACCACCCAGGGACTCCAACCTCCTAACTAGTGTCTCCAATTTCTCTCTGCCCCCTACTATCCTCTCAGGTACTCCTTCCCCAAGTCCATTCTCCATACCACATCAGCCTGACCTTTTAAAAACACAACAGACAACATCACTTCTCTCTTAACACTCACCAATGATTTCCCACTGCTCTTTGGATGAAATCTCCACTGCTCAGTGGCCAAGAGGGCCAGGCCACATGGGCCCCTGCCCACCCCTCCCACATCATCTCTTACCATGCTCTCCCCTGCTCACTGACTGCCCTGCAGACATGACCCCTCCCAGTACCTGGAAGACCCCTAACCTGCTGAGGGTCAAAGAGCAAACTCACTGTTCTTGGGGCCTTAGGACATCTTGGGATGTCTGCTTCTTCTCACTATGCATGTCTTGGTTTAGATGTCCCCTCCACAGACAGACCTCCCCTTTCCAAATTCTCAACACCAGCACTTCCTTCCTACCCTCCACCAAAGCACCCCATTCATTTCTCCAGAGCTCTTACCACCATTCATAATTATTTTATTTATTTGTTGGTTTACCTGTTTTCACTGTCTCCTCCACCCTCCCCTCCTACACCTTGGGATATAAATTCCAAGAGGGCAGACTTTGTCTTGTTCCTCACCGTGTGCCCCAAATCTAGCATGGTAAGTGGTTTTTGAATGAAGAATAAATAAGCAAACAAATAACTACCTTCTGAGTTTGGGACTATCATGCTGTTATTAAAGAGGAGTTAACTGAAGCTCAGAAAGCTTGAGTAACATGTCCAAGGTCACACAGCTCTAAGTGGCAGATTCAGGACTCAAATCCAGGCCTGTCTTATTCCAGAAGGCATGCTTTCTGCCACTTTCCACGGGCTTCTGTATTAACTAATGTCTAGACAGCACTTTTCAGCTTTAAAAGATACTTCAGAAACACAATATTTATTAAATACAAATATTTTTAGAGCACCTGTGATGTGCCAGGCATCATGCTGGGTGGACAATGGATATTAAATCAGATAGGGGCTGCCTTCCCAGGGGACCATCACAATAGCCCTGGGAGGTAGGCAAGACCAGCGTGTAACCCAGCAAAACACTTGGATAGGGGTGGTGACCAGCCCAGGACCAGAAACAGAAGCTTTGTCTTTTATTTTCTAGGTGAATACTCTTTTTTCCCTGATTATGCTGGTAATACATGCTCATTATAAGCAAATTCAGAAAATGCAAAGAAGAAAAACTATGAAGGGCACTTAGAATCTAATCATCCTGTCATCATCACTATTCACATTATGATATTAGCTGGCTTTGTAATTAGTGTTTTTCCCCCCTGCTACTGAAATAATATGGCTATCTTTCCCCGTGGTTAAATTCCCAACATTTTTGCTACTATAAATGATGCTGCGACAAACATCATTGTAAAGTCACCTCTGCACAACTGTCAGATAATAAACAGAGCCCAGGAGTGGAAATGCTGGGACAAAGGGTTTGCACTTTTAAAATTTTTCATTTATATGCCCACGTTCCATGCAGAAAGACTAAAACAATGTAAACTTTACCAATCTGATGGGTGAAGGCTGATATCTCATTTTACTATGCATTTTCCTCAATCAGTCATGAGTTGGGCCATCTTTTCAAGTGCCTAGAGCAGTGCCTGGCACAGAATGAGCGCTCTATGAAAGGAAGTGTTGCCATTTGCATTTTTTCTATTGGGACTCCCTATTCATATTCTTTCCCCATTCTTCTACCTAGAGTATTTGTCTTTTCCTTATTCGTTCATGAGAAAACTTTATATCTGAATAGTAACCACATGTTTGTTACATATGTTTATTTTTTTTCAGTTTGTCATTTATCTTTAAGGTAGAATTTTTCTTTTCCACATAGAAAATTTAAGCTTTTAAGCTCAAAACATTTAAGAAAAAAATTTACTCTTTAGTAAGGTTTCTCAGTCTTGGCTCTACTGACATCTTGGGTGGGATAATTCTTTGTTGTGGGGGGACTATCCCGTGCCTTGTAGGATGTTTATCAGCATCCCTCGTCTCTACGCACTAGATGCCAGTAGCACCTTCCCCCAATTTGTGACATCCAAAAATGTCTCCAAACATTGTCAAATGTCCCTTAGGGGGTAAAACCATCCCTAGTCGAGAACCACTGCTTTATGGTTTCTGATTTCAGTGCCATGCTTATGAAGTCCTTTTCTACCTCCGATTTTAAAAAGTGACTGATTGTATTTTTGTGTAGCCTTCCATGGTTTAATTTTTTACGTTTAAATCTCCAATCCTTGTGGATCAGACTTTGGCATAAGAAGCGAGGTAAGAAGTCAGATATGATGACTGCAACTAACTTGCCCTCCAAAAAGGGCAGCTTCACCACGTGAATAATCTGATATTTGGGACATTTATTAATCCCAGTTTACAAAGTTATATGACACCTCACGGAGTGAAAAGTTGGTCCTGTCACCCAATAGTTGGCACAGAGTTGGCCAAACTGAGGCCAAGACATTTCTGGTTTTATCTTTCTACAGCTTGAGGGATTCTCTGACTAAATCAGAAGGGGTCCAGTAAATGTTGGCTTTAAATGAGTGGGGCTTTAGATATAGGAATGGGTTTTCTAATGACTATTTTGCCCTTAACATAATCATAACCTCCTGTTATGAATTGAATTGTGTCCTCCAAAAATGTATATCAACTTGGCTAGGCCATGATTCCCAGTATTGTGTGGTTGTCCACCATTTTGTGATCTGATGTGATTTTCCTATGTGTTGTAAATCCTACCTCTGTGATGTTAATGAGGCAGGATTAGAGGCAGTTATGTTAATGAGGCAGGACTCAGTCTACAGGATTAGGTTATATCTGGAGTCACTCTCTTTTGAGATATAAAAGAGAAGCAAGCAGAGGGGAGAGGGACCTCCTACCACCAAGAAAGCAGAGCCGGGAGCAGAGCGTGTCCTTTGGACCCGGGGTCCCTGTGCTGAGAAGCTCCTAGACCAGAGGAAGATTGATGACAAAGACCTTTCCCCAGAGCCGACAGGGAAAGAAAAGCCTTCCCCTTGATCTGGTGCCCCGAATTCAGACTTCTAGCCTCTTAGACCCTGAGAGAATAAATCTCTGTTTGTTAAAGCCTTCCACTTGTAGTATTTCTGTTATAGCAGCACTAGATAACTAAGATACCTCCCCAAACCAATAGCAAACCACTTGATTCTTGGACAATATGGAAAATCCTGAAGGATCTTCCCATGTTAGTAGAAAAGACACCAGAGTGAGTGGTTAACTTTGTGTTTCGTTGTCCTTGGTTTGAGCTCTTGTGTGCTTTCTAGTAAATGTTTTTTTATATTAATTATCCTTTTCTTTAAAATTTCTGTTAGATTTTCTATAGAATTTAATGAATATAGTGGGCTCCCTCTGGTGGTCACAAGAAAATCTTAACTCCCAATGGTCAGTACACAGTTAAACTTCAAGATCTTTATTTAAAGGACATGGTACCTTTTATAATTAATAGATTCAGAGTAGTAGAGTATGTTTTAAGAAAAGACTTCTAATTATTTTCCTACATTCATCAGTCTGTCCACAAATTGGCTTGTAAGGCCACTGTCCAAAACCACAGTTACCATTTTCCCTTCCAAATCTCCCTTTTCTCTTTGGGGATTTCCTGTTTCTGTTCATGGCATCACTCTTTCCCCAGGCTTGCAGCTTCAATCATGGCTGTCCCCTCCTGTGCCCATCCATCCTGTTTGTGATTTTCTCCACCACATGGCTTGGGGCCTCTCCCAACTGTTCCTTCCTATCAATTCTTGTGGCCCTCATTCAGGCTTCATGACCTCTTCCCTAGATGAGTTATTCAGCAAATATTTATCAACCCTCCTCCACATGGCTGGCACTGTTCTAGGCTCAGGGGCCACAGCTGTGAACAAGACAAGACTCTCCCTGCCCTGAGCACACTCTCAATGAGCCTCTCTACTAGAATCAAATCAGCAGTCCAGTCCATCCTCCATGCTGTTTCTAGCATCTTCCTCTTAAAGCCAAACTCTACTCAGATACCTTCAACTGTGTCCCATGCAATAAAGCCCAAATCCCCTCATAGCCTAGGCCCACCCTCACCTCCACTGCTACCTGCCACACATGTTCCTCCAACCAAACAGAGCTCCTTGCTGCTCCCTGGATCTTCCCTTTGCCTCTGCTCAGTATGTCAGGTCTCCATGGAATGTTCCCTCCTACATCAGCTAGCTAAGCTGCCAGCCAGTCTTCAAAATCTGGCCTGTATTAGTTTCCTAGGGCTGTCATTAACAAAGTACCACAAATTGGGTGGCTTATAAGAACATAAATTTATGCTCTCAGTTCTGAAGGCTAGAAGTCTGAAATCAGGATGTTGGCTGTGTTGATTCCTTCTGAGGGCTCTGAGGGCAAATCTGCTCCATGCCTCTCTCCTAGCTTCTACTGATGGCTGGCGAGCCTTGGAGTTTCTTGGAGTTTCATTCCAATCTCTGCCTCCATCTTCACATGGCCATCTTCCCTCTGTGTTTGTTTCTGTATCTCTTCTATTTTATAAAGACACCACTCAGGCTGGATCAGGATGCACACGATTCCAGTGTGAACTCATGTTAACTGATAACATCTTCAAAAACACTATTTCCAAGCAAGGTCACGTTCACAGGTTCATAAGTCAGTTAATTTTTCCATAAACTCAAGTCAACTAGAATTAACACTTATTAAAAAAAAGTATAATTTTTAAAAATTCTACAAAGAAGAAATAATTCAAAAGAGGATAACAATTTCTTGCTTAACATACTAAGAAGGCCTCCCTCCCCTTCACTAAGCTCTTTCCTAACCAACAAACACAGCAAACCGGCTTGATAAAGTCAGTCTCTACCACTTTGGCTCCACTCTGTAACGTTTCCCATAAACTATCAGTGAAAAGGATCTGGTTCTGTACCATTTCCATATTGTATTTTATGCTCTCCTAAGTAGAATTTCACTCTCTACTCAAACGTCCAAACACTCTTACAGAGTAGTGAACTTCTAACTCTGATTCATCTGTTTATTAACTTCTGGAAAGCCACCCATTCTGCAAGTGTAGCACACATCTTTTGGGAACCACACACAATGTCTCTGAAATATTATGCAAAGACATGAAAGGTACATTACGTATTACCACTTTTCTGAAAGTTTCTCAACATTTCCAGGGCAGGCTGAGCCCAGCTTGAACTAGGCTTTGCACGTGGCCATTTGGATGTCTTTGGTGGCTGACGAGAGTTCACACGCTACACGTTTCCTTTTCCTCTCTGGTTCTCTCACTCCTGTGCTCTGTCGCCTGCATTTTCTCACTTGTGTCCCAGAACATGCCAGTAAAGTCTGCCAAGCCTTTGTTCTTTCCCCCCACCATATTCCCAGCCAACTGCTAACTCTGCAACTCCTCTCCCTTCCCCTCAGCAGCCCCTGACTGACGTTGGAGGAAACCAAGAAGGTAACAGGCTGCATGAAGCAGGTTTGGACTGGCCTAGGAGCAATGGATCTGAATTAATGGTAATCGCAACTAACTCACTCTTAGGGAGCAGGGCTTGGCCCTGTTCTACGCTCTCACATATGTTAACTCATTCAGTCCTCACAATAATCCTGTGAGGTAGGTACTATTGAAACTCTGTTTTACAGATGAAAAAACTGAGGCATGGGGAGGATAATTAACTCACCCAAGATTATGGAGTTGAAGTGACAGAGAATTTGAACCAGGCAGTCTGGATTCAGCATCCATGCCCTTACCACTAGGCCACACTGGACAAGTTCTTGGATAAGTTCAACCGGGACGCTCTTGGTGTGCTTGAAGTGGAGGCTAGCCTTTGGTCAAACCCAGAATCTGTCTACAGCCTCCAGCTAGGATGATCTGGACATGGGTGCACAGCTGTTCCCAGAGCAGGACTGACCCGTAAACTCGTTGCCATGGAGTCAATTCTGACTCATAGTGACCCTGTCAGACAGAGTAAAACTGTCCCATAGGGTTTCCAAGGAGTGGGTTGTAGATTTGAGCTGTTGACCTTTTTGGTTAGCAGCCCAACACTTAACCACTGGAGTCAGCAGGACTGGAGTGGTCACCTATTAGTTTATGTCTGCCCAGTCACATCGTTTTCCTCTTCTGGGAACAGCATCCTAATTTTTCTTGGGGTAACCACCTTTCCCCATTCTCAGTCCACATGGTTCTGGTAGCACCAACCCTCCCCGTCCCCGACAACTGCCTCTCCCAGGCCCAGGGGTGGTCACATAACCCAGACCTGGCCAATCAATGCATCCCATCCTCTAGGCCACAGCAATAAGTTCATGGGTCACCATCTGCCTCAAGTCAGGCAACTCAGAGTCAATGCTGGGACTTTTTTTTTTAATTGTAATAAAATACACCTAATATAAAATTAAACACTGTAACCATTTTAATGTGTACAGTTCAAGTTCCAAAACATTTGCATCACCCCAAAAGGAAGCCCCATGCCCATAAGCAGTCAACCTATGCCCTGATTCTGGGACTTTGGTGCTATTGATGAGAAAGGAGAGCACACTATCTGCTGGGATTGCTGAGCAGGGGTGATATACCCTGAAGCTGTTGGTGGCCACCTTCGCACCATGAGGAGAAATTGTCTGAAAATGGCTCAAGAAATGCTGAGAGACAGAGAGAGAGCTCCTTAGCCCAGCCGTACCTGAAGCTGCTCTAGCTGGGACCTTTCCAGTTCTGTGAGCTAATAAATTTCCTTTTTTGTGTTATTCATGTGGGATGGGTTTCTGACACTTGTAACTAAAAAAGTCCCCATTACTGCAAAAACCTTTTATACCAAAGTGCCCTGTATCTCTAGGACAAGTGGAATGAGACCACAGGGTGGTTCTAAGTGACGGAGTCAAGATTCAAATCCAGCCTCTCAGGCTCCAAGGGCCAGCTCTGGGACACTCCTGTGTCATGACCGTGAAGCACCGTGCAGGCCAGAAGGGCTGTCCCGTATCTCCCACACAGCAGGCTTCAGGGCAAACCTCACATGGTCCTTTCTGCAACATTCTGTGATTGCTGCTCTGAGTGTCGGCTCCCCACAGACTAAGGTCTGAGGGCTTCTGTCCTTCCTTCCCACACCCCTAGGCCCTGGTACAGTGCCTGGCTCATAAGAGGATTCAGTAATGGTGAGACCCCTTGGCAAAGCATGAGGAAGTAACAAAAGGCGAGACATCATGCCTTCCTCCCCACCAACACTTCCCTGCAGGACTATCTATAAGAACACAGGATGGAAACGACCCAAACGTCCCTCAGTGGGGACTGGCCAGACACATCAAAGGACATCTCAAGAACAGGACACCATTCTGTCATTTAACCAAAACCAGGCAGTCTGTGCTCTCTGACTTATGTACTTCTTATGGATTGAATTGTGTCCTACCCCAGAATATGTGTTGGAATCCTAATCCCTATACCTGTTGATATAATGTAACGTAATCAACTTCCATAATGCAATCTAATGTGATACAATCAATGAGATAAGGTCATACCAGTGTAGGGTGAATCCTAAACCTAATCACTTCTGAGTTATAAGTAACAGCATAGACACGAGACATGCTCTCAGACACAGGGGGAAAATAGATGCTATCTGGCCGAGGCAGATGAATCTATAAGCCCAGGAATGCCCAGGATTGCTGGCCACTAGAAGCTGAAATAGACAAAGACATCCCCCAAGAGCCACATGCTGAATTTCAATGTCTAGCCTCCTTAGCTGTGAGCAAAAAAATTTCTGTAAAGCCGCCCATCTGATACAGACTATCTCAGAGAGAAATTGTGAACAAAAAAAAAAAAAAAACAGCATGCAGAAAACAACTTACACCATTTGTGTGAAGAAAGACATAAGGAACACTTTCTGATATATACAGGTGGCACAAATAGTGAAGCACTTAACTACTAGCCATAAAGGTTGGCAGTTTGAACCTACCCAGAGGCACCTTGGAAGACAAGCCTGGTGACCTGCTTCCAAAAGGTCACAGCCTTATAAACAATATGGAGAAGCTAGTCTGCATATATGGGGTCGTCATGAGTTGGAATTGCTCGACTGCGACTAACAACAAGAAGAACTGGACTGTGCGATACCACAGCCACTAGCTACATGTGGGTGATTTTAATTAAAATTAAATAAAAATTTAAAACTCAGTTTCTCGGTTACATGAGCCACATTTTAAGGGTTCAATAGCCACATGAGGTTAGTAGTGGCTACGGTGGTGGGCAGTGCAATATGGGACCCTTCCATCATCCCAGGAAGTTCTATTGGACAGCGCTGCTGTGGAAGGGCAAACAGCTCACAGGCAGAAGGCCTCTGGAAAGGGGAGCTGGAGACTGAGCAAGAAGAATGGGAGGGAGAGTTATTTTTCACGTGCATTCTTTTGTAGTATTTGAATTTTTTTTTTTTTTTTTACCACATGCCTGTATTATTTCCTATTCAAAACTAAACATTTAAAAATTTTAAACACTTAGATACACAGGTGTCTTAGTTATCTAGTGCTGCTGTAATAGAAACACCACAAGTGGATGGCTTTAACAAAGTGAAATTCATTCTCTCACAGTCTAGTAGGCTGGAAGTCTGAATTCAGGGTGCCAGCTCCAGGGGAAGGTTTTCTCTTTCTGTTGACTGTGGAGGTAGGTCCTTGTCATCAATCTTCCTCTGGTCTAGGAGCTTCTCTGTGCAGGAACCCTGGGTCCAAAGGACGCTCTCTGCTCCAGGCACTGCTTTCTTGGTGGTATGAGGTCCTCTGTCTCTCTGCTTGCTTCTCTCTTTTAGATCTCATAAGAGATTGACTTAAGACACAACCTAATCTTATAGATTGAGTTCTGCCTCATCAATTTAACTGCCACTAATCCCACCTCATTAACATCACAGAGGTAGGATTTACAACACATAGGAAAATCACATCATATGACAAAATGGTGAATCACACAAAACTGGGAATTATGGACTAGCCAAGTTGACACACATTTTTTGAGGGGACACAATTCAATCTACAATAATAAGTAAAGTAAGAAAAAGAGGGTGCTTGGATACTTAAGGGATATAACTGCTGAAGGAAAAGCAGAGGCATAAGAAGAGCTGCAGCTAGAAAGGCCTCTAGGTAACAGCCCTGTGGTCTGCTTCACAGCGGCCTTATAAAGTCCTCAGAGCTATTATTATTCTCATTTGTATTAGTCCCCTAAACCAGTTGCTGTTGAGTCCCACTTATGGTGACCCCATGTGTATCAGAGTAGAACTATGCTCTATAGGGTTTTCAATGGCTGATTTTTCAGAAGTAGATTACCAGACCTTTCTTTCAAGGTGCCTCTGTGTGGACTCTACCCTCTATCCTTTTAATTAGTTAGCAGCCAAGCACATTAACCATGTGCACCACCCAGGGACTCGTTAGTGTCCTAGGACTGCTATAACAAATTACCACAAACTGGGTGGCTTACAACAGAAATCTATTCTTTCACAGGTCTGGAGGCCAGAAGTCTGAAATCAAGGTGTTAGCAGGGTTGGTTCCTTCTGGAGGCTCTGGGGGAGAATCCGTTCAATGCCTCTTTCCTACCTCCTGCTGACAGCCAGCGATCCTTGGTGTTCTTTGGCTGATGGTCGCACCACTTCAGTCTCTGCCTCCATCTTTACATGACCATCTTCTCTGTGCGTCTTCGGGTCTCAAATCTCCCTTTCCTTTCTCTTATAAGGACATCAGTCATTGGATTCAGGGCCCACCCTAAATCCAGCATGATCTCATCTCGAGATCCTTAACTTAATTACATTGGCAAAGATCCTATTTCCAAATAAGTTCACATTCACAGGTACTGGAGGTTAGGTCTTGGACATAGCTTTTAGGGGACAAAATTTAACCCACTACACCATTTTTTAGATGAGGGGTGCAAGGTTCAAGGGTCCCATGCTTACCCAAGGTCACAGTGTAGTTGAGGGCACAGCCCCATCAGTCCCCCCACCAGAAGCTCAGGCAGGAGAAAAGTGTGAAATTTCAGTGTCCAGCCTGCCTCTGCCGCTCAGCCTGCTTCACAATGGGCGGCACACACAGAAGAATTGCCCCCTTCTCTGGCCTCGCTTATCTGTCTGCTGCATCCTAGGATCTGACAAAAGATTACACTGTCTCCCTGGACTGTGGGAAGGAACTGGGCAGGGGGACTACAGATATCACAAGTTAGATGGGATCCAAGCGGTATCTCCAGACTCCAAGAGTCTGAGGGGCAGATCAGAGCAGGGCAGACAGAGAACAAGCTAAGACTTTTGGTGCCAGAGAACAGGGCCTCTGTCCTTTTTATGACATTGGAAGAGTATACCAGCCAGGGGTGGGGGTGCATGGGGTGGGGGGTGGTATGATGAAGGGCTCTGGTTTACAGGGCTCAAGTGAGCACTCAGACCCAAGGTGACAGAAGAGAAAGAGCAGGCGTGGACCTGGGTGCACGGAAGGGACTGGCCAGGCAGAAGCTGCTTGCCACTCCCTCGGGGTCACACTGACCATACCTGCTGGGATGGCTTAACATCAGCAGCACCATGCTGACCGCCAGCAGGGCCTATGCGGAGAGCCAGGAGGGCCTCACACCCTCCTCTCAGCATGGCCAGAGGTGGTGACCATCTTTGTAGCCTCCCAAACAATATCATGATAAATGGCGAAAAAATTGAAGTTGTCAACAATTTCATTCTACTTGGATCAACAATCAATGTCCATGGAAGCAGTAGACAAGCAATCAAATAACATATTGCATTGGGCAAATCTGCTGCAAAAGACCTCTCTAAAGTTTCTTTTTTTTTTTTAAATTGTTGTAATTAAATGAAGTTTACATTTCAAGTTAGTCTCCCATACAAATTTTTTTTTTTACATACATTGTTATGAGACCCCAACCACTCACCCTATTCTGCGACAGCACACTCTTCCCCTCTGCCCCTAATTCCCCATGAACATTCAACCAGCTCCTAACTCTCTCTGCCTTCCCATCTCACCTCTGGACAGAAGCTGCCCCTTTGGCCTCTTGTATCTAATTGACTAAGAGGCACATTCTTCATGAGTATCACTTTATGTCCCACAGTCCAGCCCAATCCCTGCCTGAAGAGTTGGCCTCGGAAACTGTTTTAGTTCTGGGGTGATAGAGAGTCCAGGGGCCATGCTTTCCAGGGCGCCTCCAGTCTCAGTCAGACCATTAAGTCTGGTCTTACTAGAATTTGAGTTCTGCATCCCATCGTAGTACTGCTCCATCAGGGACCCTCTGGTGTGTTCCCTGTCAGGACGTTCATTGGTGGTAGCCGGGCACCAGCTAGTTCTTCTGGTCTCAGGCTGATAAAGTCTCTGGTTTATGTGGCCCATTCTGTCTCTTGGGCTAATACTTTCCTTGTGGCTTTGGTGTTCTTCATTCTCCTTTACTCCAAGTGGTTGGGACTGACTGATGCATCTTAGATGGCCACTTGCAAGCTTTTAAGACCCCAGACACCACTTACCAAAGTAGGATGCAGAACATTTTCCTAATAAGCTTTGTTATGCCAATTGACCTAGATGTCCCCGAAAGCATGGTCCCCAGACCCCCCATCCCTGCTACTCTGTCTCTCAAAGTATTTGATTGTATTGAGGAAACTCCTTAGCTTTGGTTTGGTCCAGATGTTCTGGCTTCCCCTGTAGTGTGTGCTGTCGACGTCTCTAAAGTTTTAAAAAGCAAAGATGTCACTTTGATGATTAAGGTGCGCCCAACCCAAGCCACGCTGTTGTTGATGTGTGCTGTCAAGTCGATTCCAACTCATATATGACGGAGTAGAACTGCTCCATAGGGTTTCCTAGGCTGTAATATTTGTGGGAGTAGATCACCAGGTCTTTTCTCCTGTGGAGCACTGACCTTTTGGTTAGCAGCTGAGTGCTCAACCATTGTGCAACCAGGACTCCTTGACCTAAGCCACGCAGGTGAAATATGCAGACTCGTATGCATGTGAAAGCTGGACAATGAAAAAGGAAGACAGAGAAGAATTGATGCATTTGAACTGTGGTGTTGGTGACAAATACTGAATATACCATGGGATGCAAGAGGAATAAACAAATCAGTCTTAGAATAAATACAACCAGAATGCTCCTTAGAAGCAAGGATGGAGAAACTCTGGCTCACTTACTTTGGACATGTCATTGGGAAAGACCAATGGCTAGAAAAGGACATCATGTTTGGTAAAACAGAGGGTCAGTGAAAACAAGGGAAACCCTCAATGAGATGGAATGACAGAATAGCCATAACAATGGACTCAAACATACCAATGATCATGAAGGTGGTGCAGGACCAGGCAATGCTTCATTCTGTTACTAAGGTCACCATGAGTTAGAGCCAACTTGATGGCAACTAACAATGGTGTCTTAGTTTCCTAGAGCTGCTGTAACAAAATACCACTAACTGGGTGGCTTATAAGAACAGAAATTTATTCTTTCACAGTTTTGGAGGCTGGAGTCCAAGATCAGGGAGTCAGCCATGTTGATGGCTTCTGAGGGCTCTGAGAGAGAATCTGTTCCATGACTCTCTCCTTGTTTCTGGTGATGATCAGCAATCCTTGGTGTCCCTTGACTTGCATCTGTCTCTGTTTTCACATGGTCATCTTTCTTCTGTCTAATCCTCCATGTCTCTTCTCCTCTTTTCTAAGAACCACTTGGATGGGTTCAGGACCAACTTTACTCCAGTACGACCTCAGGTTAACTGTAACATTCAAAGATTCTATTTCCAAATAAGGTCACATTCGTATGTATAGGTGTTAGGACTTCAGCATATGTTTTTGAGGGACACAACTCAACCCATAACATACAGTCTTCCTTAAGATTCCCTTTGAGCCACTCTGGTGATTCAGGGCTCTCATGAGAAGGCAGGTCATGATCAGGGAACACCACTCAGGGCTTTGACGCGTACTTTGTCCATTGGTCTCAAAAAAGCTCACAGAAGTAGCCAATATTTTTATCATTTATTGATAAAGATACTTCCAACTAGTATGTTTCTGAATCTTTTTCCCCACGGTAACTGCAGCTTCTGCTTCCTGATCTGTTAATGACCTCATTACTAGTTATATGCTCTTCTTCCTCCTATCAAGACCTGGGAGGTTCCATCAAAGGCCAGCTCAAGCATTGCCCTGAACGTAAAATCCTCTCCCACTGGACTGTATAGATCACCCAGTTTTCAAACACCTTAATGCTTAGGGGAGTCCCTGGGTGGTGCAAACAGTTAACAAGCAGAGGCACCTCAGAAGAGAGGCCTGCTGATCTACTCTTGAAAAATTGGCCACTGAAAACCCTACATAGTACGGTTCTACTCTGACACACATGGGGTCACCATGAGTTGGAGTCGACTCAACAGCACTTGGTTTTGTTTTGTTTTTTTTAATGCTTAGGAGTGGGGCTAGTCATTTGTCTGTGTACCATCTGTCTGCCTCTACCTATCTCCTGTGTCATCTTTGTCTTCCCAACTGGACTGTGGTGGCCTTGAGGCCAGGGGACTGGTGCTAGGTGTTGTCTGGATCCCCAAGGATGGATCCAACATGCACTCAGTATCCACCGGACTCCAGGTCCCAAAATGAGTAAGGCCTGGTCCTTGCTCTCAAGAAGTACATACTTGCTGGCCAGGCAAGACAGACACATGAAAAAGGATCAGAACGGATGCATGCTCAGACTGCTGCAAGAGCAGAAAAGAGGGAACCACTAAGACCTGGGGAAGAGGGCAGGCTTGTTGGAAGTTGAGCGGGACTGTGTCTGATAGCTGAGGCAGGAAGAGCACTCCAGGCAGGGGAACAGCATGCGCACTGTGTACTCCAGGTGCTGGGGCCATATTATGAAAGTGAAACTCCTGGAAACAACCACAATGCATCAACCAGAGAGAGGATGAAAAAACTGGGGTAAAATCAGGCAATGGAATACTGTCCAGTGGTCAAGATGAATGAACTATAGTGACAGGCAATAATACAGAAGAGTCTTAGTACTATAATATTAAGAGGAAAAAAGCCAGTCCCAAAAGATTATAAAGGACATGATATCCTTTTTATCAAGTTAAATGCAACTCAAGTTTAAAATACATGTTTTTTTAGCACTGCAGGGACATGAGGTATTATATGAAAAGGAAAGCAACGGAATAACGAGCACAGGATGAACCTTGGGTGAGGGAGGCAGGGAATGGGTGTGGGAGGAGCCCAGAGCTGATGGAATTACTGTCAAGGCCCTGACTTTTGTTATGTGTGATAGGTTTATGAGTGCTAAGTACATTATTATAAATACATAAAATGAAGTGAAATACAATAAATGGACAATGATAAGAGTATGTTATCAACCAACGACTATGATTAACTCACTTCCATATACTCAAGGGAGCCGCAGTAGCACAGTGGTTAAGAGCTCGGCTGCTAACCAAAAGGTCAGCAGTTCAAATCCACCAGCTGGTCCTTGGAAACCCTATGGGGCAGTTCTACTCTGTCCTATAGGGTCACTATGAGTTGGAATTGACTCGGTGGCAACAGGTTTGGTTTTTTGGTTGTATACACTCAAGGATCAATAAAAACAAGGTTCCTTATGGTGTGTAGAAAAAGTCTAATAGCAAGTATTGGAATGATACACAGTGGGCAGCTCTGTGACTCTGAGGACGCTAGGGGGAGGTCTATAGCATGGGTAGAAGGTACACTGCTGTCCGTTATATTATTTTCTGGACTTTTCTATATGTTTGAAATATTATATAATTTAAAATATTAGATTCAATTCAATTCCTAAGTATATACCCAAATGAATGGAAAGCAGAGACTCACAGACTTGTACACCAATGTTCTTTGCAGTATTATTCATAATAGCCAAAAGGTGTAAATTGCCTAAGTGTCCATCAACAGATGAAGGGATAAACAAAATGTGGTATACACGTACAATGGAATGTTATTCAGCCATAAAGAGAAATGAAGTTCTGATACATGTTACACATGGATGAACCTTGGAAACACCATGCTGAATAAAACAAACTAGACACAAAAGGATAAACATTGTATGATCCCACTTAGGTGGAATATCTAGAATGGACAAATGCACAGAGACAAGAGTTTATTGGTGGTTGCCTGGAAAGTTGGGAAATGGGCAGTTGTTGCTTGAGGGGAGTTGAGTTTGTGTTTGAGTTGATGGAAAACTTTGGAGATGGATAGCAGTGCTGGTTGCACAACATAATGAATGTAATTGTCACTGAATTGTGCACTTAAAATGGTTAAAATGGCATTTTTTTTGTTACATACATTTTACCACTTAATGTTAGGTTAATTCATTGTAAAACAACAGCAAAAAACAATCACTTGCCTGGTGGGGAAAGTCTCTTTCCTGACAACAGCACATGCTGTGAACTGCTGAACAAAGGATCCACTGTGCTCTGGCACCCTCTGCCCCAGCCTCCTCCACCCCTCCTTTTTTTTTTTTTAAACTTTGTGTGTATGTGTGTGTGTGTGGCAATTATATATGTAACAAATCATCTGCCATTTCAACACTCTTCATGCATACAATTCAGTGACATTGATTATGTTTATCATGTTGTTCAATCATCACCATTATTTGTATCCAAATTTTCCAAATTTCCCATTACATTTAACAGCTCAGTGTCCCCTGAGCAGTGAATCTCCCTCCCCCCCTTCCTCCTACCCACCCTCGTAACCACTAAGAAACTTTGGTCTCTATACACTTACCTATTCTAGATATTTCACATAAAGGGGATCATACAATATTTGTCCTTTTGTGTCTGACTTATTTCACTCAGCCTAGTGTTTGCAAGGTTCAACCAGGCCGTAGCATATAGGAGGGTTTCACTTCTCTTTATGGCTAATAATATTCCATTGTATGCATATACCATATTTTGTTTATCCATTCATATGTTGATGGACACTTGAGCTGTTTCTGTCTTTTGGCCATTGTTAAAAGAGCTGCAATGAATATGGGTGTAGAGCATCCATTGCAAACCTCTGAAGGAAGATAGGACATAGAGGAGAAAGGATGCTCAAGCACAGTCAGTCACTTCAACCCCAGGCTGACCATAGTCTGATCACAGGTGTCCTGCAGGGAACTCCCCCTTTAAGAGCCCAGCTCCAGGCCTGGCCAAGGTCTCAGATTAGAGGGCCTTAACCACAAAGCCTCTGTCAGCAAGTCCCCTCAGAGACTGAGTTTTCTCTGATACACATGAGATTCACCTTTGCAGAAGTCACAGGGAATCTCCCAGCCTTGAGGTGATAATTATCTGTGAGTTTGGTTTCTGGACCAGTGGAGCGGATTGTGAAATGGAGATCGCAATAGCAAGGATGAGGGCCACTGCGCTCAGTTAGTGTGTTCTCTGAACCAATAAGAAAAGTCACCTTGTCTGGCATGTTGGAAAGTCTGAGAAATACTATGCTTTTCCACTGAAAGGATAAGTTCAACAGTGAAAAAACCCAGGCTGAGACGACACCTAGATTCTCAGTCATGGTCTGTGCCAAGCTCCCATGTGGACACCCGGAAGACCTGTTTTCTGCCATGGAAACCTCATTTTGATATGAATCTCTATTTGAGTTGCATGGATTAGGAATGAACAAATCCTGGTTTTATTCCCAGCCATCCTGGTTGTTGTGGGTTGAGTTGTGTCCCCCCAAAATGTGTGTTGATTTGGGTAGGCCATGATTCACAGAATTGTGTGATTGTCCACCATTTTGTCATCTGATGTGATTTTCCTGTGTGTTGTAAATCCTACCACTATGGTGTTAATGAGGCAGGACTCAATCTACAGGAGTAGGTTCTGTCTTGAGTCTCTTTTGACACATAAAAGAGAGAATCGAGCAGAGAAACAGGGAGACCTCATGCCACCAAGAATGAAGAACCAGGAGGTGAGCGTGTCCTTTGGACCTGAGGTCCCTGCACTGAGAAGCTCCTAGACCAGGGGAAGATTGATGGCAAGGACATTTCCCCAGAGCCAACAGAGAGATAAAGCCTTAGCCTGGATCTGGTACCCTGAATTCAGACTTCTAGCCTCCTAGACTGTGAGAGAATAAATTTCTCTTTGTTAAAGCCATCCACTTGTGGTATTTCTGTTACAGCAGCACT
>NW_004443947.1:319261-329337 GCF_000243295.1 Trichechus manatus latirostris | reverse complement strand
ATTTCTGTTACAGCAGCACTAGATGACTAAGACACTGATCTACACCAACAAAACCAAAGAAAGACATGATTATTGGAATAATTCAGACTGTGTTTCCTGCTCCCTTTCTCTACCTCCACCAGAAGAAATGAAAACAAAGCAAAACAAAACTACATTCACCAGGTTATTTATCAACCCTCCCCATGTCTGAAGTAGAGCTAGATGTGCAATGTTAATACAGTGTGAATGGTGTCTCCTAGAGAGTCATACCTCAGTTTCTCCACCTTTAAAATGGGTTAGCTGCTACTTCCCTATAAGATAAGCATTTATTATAAGTCATTTCTATCAGTTTTTTTGTTCCTATACAAATATCAATGTCCTCATCAAACCAAGTCAGTTCACTCTGCTGAAATTACTGACTAGTGAGCCCACCAGAGAAGACTAAGAAAGGCCTCAGGATGATCCACAGGTACAACAGTCTGAAACACAACACATGCCTCTTAACCGTCCTCAGCAGGGTTTGCTACCAAAAGCAGGCGTGAGAACACAGCAGAGACAAGGGTCGGGCTGGTGGAGATAGGACCCAGTAAGGAGTGAGCCTCCACATACCTGGGGGGCAGATGCACTCAGATGGAGCTTCCCGAACCGTCCGCAGCTTGGCTAGTCCATCCAATTTCTGAACGAGAAAGAGAAAAAAAGAAAAAAATGAAGGTGAGTTTCAGAGAAGAGAGGGATTGTTGTTGTTAGTTGCCGTTAGCTCATGGCAACCTTATCTATAACATATTATATAACACATATATAAAACATAACACATAATGTATAACATATAATTATATAACATTTACATATGGTGGTGTAGTGGTTAAGAGCTACGGCTGCTAACCAAAAAGTTGGCAGTTCAAATCCACCAGCTACTCCCTGGAAACCCTATGGGGCAGTTCTACTCTGTCCTACAGGGTCCTATGAGTCAGAATCAACTTGACGGCAACAGGTTTGGTTTGGTTTTATATATAAATATGTATGTATTTATATAATATAAAACATAGAAGATAACCTTATATATAACTGAACCAAACTTTATCCAGTCCTATGCCACTTTCATGACCTTTGACATGTTTGATATTTTTGTGGCTATGTGTCCATCCATCTCATAGAGGGTTTTTCTCCTCTTCGCTGACCCTCTACTTTACCGAACATGATGTCCTTTTCTAGAGAAGGACAAAAGTGAATAAAATCAACAAAAACAAACTTATTTGAAAGATGTGCTGTGGTAGTGTTGTTTTCTAGAACTGTTTTTTCAGAGTTCATTAAATTCTACAGGCAATTTTAGAGCAAGAGGAGAAACAAAAATAAAAATTGAAGAATTACTGGTCAGTCCCTGAACAGAAGGTAGGGGGTGTCTGCTTTACTACAACATTTCAAATACAACACCCAGAGTTAAGAACAACAGAAACAGCATTCTACAAACCAAGAAAAGTCAATGTGGCCGTGAAGTCAGTATGGAGAAGGGAGGGCAGAGCAAAGAGCTTGAGTAGGGCAAATCAAAACTGGCCCTTTGGGCAGCTTCAGTATTCACAAAGTCATCTTCACCCCCACGGGTACCCAGGAAGCCCCTCCCAGCCCACGGTTCTCTGACCTGATGGCCAAGGCCTAACTTACCCTAAGAAGAACATTTCCCTTCCTTCTCACCAGTGAGATCCTTGACCTAGAAAATTTCATGCAGTACAACCTAACTAGAATCTCTACACATGCCCAGCCCTGTGCTAGATTTGGGTGAAGGTAAAAGAACACAGAAATGAGTCAAAAGTCATAGCTGCGCAATGGTGACAACTCCTAGGTACAGCTCTTGCATGAACGTTGCCTGATTTGATCTCAGGGCCGCCCAAGAGGCCTGAAGGACTGTCCCTCGGTCTCAGATGAGGGGACATAGGTGTGGCAAAATAAAATAATTAGTCCCAAATCTAGGTTTAGGGGAGGGAAGTGATTGGCCCACAATCCCAAATCTCACTAGGACTCGAATCTTGACAAGGGAAAAAATCTTTCTTTCTCTAGGGAAAACAAAACAAAACACCCCTAAAAATAAAGGAAAGCAAAGCACAAATGTGTGAACTCAGTGAACACTGCGTGACTCTCCTACCAGCACGGGTACTTCAGGTTCAAACATAAAAATGCAATTTTTTAAGTACTGCTTTAGAGGAGATGAGAAGAGTACCTTACCCCTTGACCCCCACCCAAACCTGAGACTCAAGGGTCTTGAGACCTTGACCTAACAAGTCTAGAATTTTCAAACCACCCTCAGGCAAAACCTCTTCAGGACCCTCACCGTGCCCAGTCACCCCCAGCTTAAATAGTCCAGAACCAAAAACCGAGCCACAGAACTCCTGGCCTCTGCAAAGTGCTTCCGAGTTCCACACCCACCACTGTCCATCCTCCAGCTTCACCCTCATCTTAAGATGGGCAACCCAGGCTGAGGAACTGATACTGAAAACAGGGCCAAGTTAAGGTTAGTGGGGAGGGGAGGACAGGAGATTGCTTGCCCCCCTCCACCCCCAGCACAGTCTAAGTGGAGGGCTGCAACAGTTTTTAAGCTAACATGCAGATATGCCAGTTATTAGCACCAGGATGACAAAATGTTGGAGGAAGCAATGTGAAGGCAGTACCAGGCAGGACAGAGGGTGCTCAAGGGTGGGGCCTTTAGATGCACTAATTTCCCCTGCACCTCTCAGGCCCCTGGAGATCTCTGGCTTGTCCCAGAGATCCAGAAGGGGCTAGAACTCTCAATGTCAGACCCTCCGCTCCCAGCCTGAACCTCTACCTGCCACTCATTGCTCTGGGGCATCTCCCACCTGGCCCAGAGCAGACGCTGTGCACAGCCTGGAACCCAGCCTCCAGAGGCCCCCCCCGCAGCCACCATGGGCTCCCACCCGGTAAAGAGGAATCAACACCTTACAGGCAGCAGAGCCAGGGCCAGAGCGTGGAGTCCGGAGAGGGGCTGGTGTTTTTGCACTGGGGCCCTGGCTCACGCACTCGGCCACACCCATGCTCACTGAATGGGGGGGCGCTGCAAAAGCTGTCAGCAAATGCAGGTTTGAGCGAGACTTCAGAACTTACTTTTCCCCATTGTACTTGCAGATACTGTAAGAGATTTCAACATTTACTTTGGGAAAAGAATCCAGCCTTGTAGTTTAAGCTAGTCATTTGTGCTTGAAGCTCTCCTTTGTTTTTATCAATGCTAGATATGATAGAAAGGACTGCCACATGAACTTTTTTTTCACCAATAGGATTTAATCCTGAAAACAATTCACTTTTAACAATTGCTATCACATCAGGGCCACTCTCAATTATCAAATACTGATAGAAAACACAATTACTTTTAAACTATTTTTACCTTAAAAATGTCCCTGGATGGTGCGAAGGGTACTCTCTGCTAACTGAAAGATTGGTGGTTCGAGTCCACCCAGACGCACCTTGGAAGAAAAGCCTGACAATCTACTTCTGAAAAATCAGCCACCGAAAACCCAATGGAGCACAGTTCTAGTGTGACACACATGGGGTCACCATGAGTTGGAATTGACTTGATGGCAACTGGTTGTTTTTATTTTTTAAAATCTTAAAATAAAGAGCTAAACAGGAAAATTGTAAAAAATTTACTGTTACTGCTAGGTGTTGTTGTTAGCCCCCCTCCAGTAGGCTCCGACTCATGGTGACCTTACGTTTAACTGAAAACCAAACCCACTTCCGACTCAGATTCAGTGTCCCTATAGGGCACAGTAGAACAGCCCCATCGTGTTTCCAAGGCTGTGAATCTTTACGGAAGCTGACTGTCACCTCTTTCTCCCACGGAGCAGCTGGTGGGTTCAAACCGCCTGATCTTTTGGTTAGCAGCTGAGTGTTTAACCACTGCACCACCAGGGCTCCTTGTATAACAGAAGGAAGTGTTAAATGTAGACAAGTCCTTTACCATCGTCATGAACTTTGATATGTTTGAGCCCATTGTTGCAGCTACTGTGTCAGCCCTATCTTATTGTGGGTTTCCCTCTTTTTCGCTGACCTTCCACTTTGTCAAACATGATGTCCTTTCTAGTAATTAGTCTTTGAGTTTTTACTGTTATCTATTCTAACTTCTCGTATGCATTTGTTTTCTTACATTAGACAGTGAATCTGTAAAGTTTTATCTCCTATTCTTCTACCCTCCCCCACCTCCCGCCTCCTAACTTTCTGTGGGTTTGAAATGTCATTATTGTGAACACAAAGTGAATTAGAAACCCAATCCCACAATCTTCATAGCCATACTTTTTTTTTTTTTAAATTCTAAGAAAATATTCTTTTGCGTCCAGGTTTGTAAAAAATGATTTAAAAGCCTCAACTTTTTAAATTCAATTATCTGGCAGCACCCCAGCATCTGCAAACAATATGGTCCTGGTTTTACATATGCAAACAAGTCCTGACTCCAAAAGTAAATAAAGGATGAGTTTCTGAGAAAAGACTAGAGACTTTGGGGGCGTTCCTTCCAGAAGTACTGAGAAAGAGAACTTGAAGTTTTGGGGGAGGGGTGGAAAGAGCAGAGGGAAAACTCATCAGAGAAAATAGCGGTTTTCAAAAAAGCAGTGCATGGCCAGATGGTAAATTTATTAATGATCTGTTGGCACACTGGTCTGGAACACTCCACCAGATGTTAGATTACCTCAAACGGTTTCATTGTGATGAAATAGAGATTGAAATACAAAAAAACGGATGGAAGGATTTATTTCTGTAAAATGCTGCAAATAAAGCTGCAAAGACATTCCTATCTTTGACTGAGAATTCCTACTGCAGGGAATATATCCCAAGAAAATAAATCAGCAGATGCTAACACTGACATTCATAAAGAAGTTGCACTGCCAGACTGTGAAACGGCTTAGTGAGGGATGGTGAATCCCCTGGATGAAACCATCACATGGCCATGAACTATCACTATGCAGACTACGTAGCAACAAGAAAAAAAAGTTTATGATACAATAAATATAGCGTCAACATCTATGTAAAATATCAGGCATGGTGGCAGCAACTACCAAAATGTGAACCCATTGGGTACTGGAATTATGGTGATTTTTTTCTTTAAAAATTCTTCCCCTGTTGTTGTAAGATCATCTTCTCAATAAGTAAAAGACCCTGGAAATAGAAGAGCCAAGATGCACCAAGATGAATCTCCCTGCCGAGTGCAATTTCTGAACGATGAACTAATGAGTCTATCTCTTAGGAAAACCTAATTCCAGGATCAACCCTGCTAATACACGCACACCAAAAGCATTGAAAAAGACCTGCCTAGAATCAAACCATGTGTGTCTGTCTGTCTGTCTCTGCCTCTTTCTCACTTCCTCTATCTGCTCTCCCCCCGCCCCGCCTCATAAGAACCTATGTATGCATTCTTTCTACCACCAGCAATCCAATAAAACAGCATTTTCTGGCCTGTTTGCCATTCTTTTTTTTATAGCCCACAATGGTGGTGATGGTGGTGATGATAACAAGTATAATTAAAGTATTATTATCTTACTGATTGCTTACTATGGGTCAGGCACTGTGTCAATGGCTTTTATCTCATCTAGTCCTCCTAGTAACCCCATAAGGTGGAAACTATTACTATACCCATTTTCCAGACGAGAAAATTGAGGCTTAGAGAAGGCAATGTTCCGCAGCAGGTATCAGAGCTGGACTTATATCTGTGTCTTAACTAACTCCAACCACAAAGCAAAACAACTTCCACTTACAAGTAATTTTAATGGTTACAAAAAAAAAATTAAAAGTTGCTATCAAAAGCTAGGCCATGCACAACTATAGGGTCAGAAAACAGCTCAGTGGCTGTGAAAGTTTAGGGGAGTGCGAAGAGCTGACTACAAGGGGCCACACAGGGGTGTTTTTAGGGTGATAAGACTGAGGTGGTAGATACATGATTTTATGCATTTGTCAAAAGCCATAGGACTGTACATTACAAAGAGAGAATTTAAATGGATACAAATTAAAAATAAAATCAACCAGGATTTTGGAGAATCCCAGGATGGAATGCAGACTGTGCTCAATAAATCTAACTATATTAAAATTGTATGATATAACCTCACTGATGACTGTTGGGGGAAAAAAGGAGTTGACTTAGGTAACTTTGCAAAATGATGTTCTGACTGAAAACCTAAGGCTAAAGACCAAAAGGCCTGTCCATAAACACTGTACTCTAGTTGGTAAGATTGTGTCTCACAGGGGTATATGTTAACAAGTTTGAAACTACTTTACATATATATTAGGGCTGAACAAATAAGTAAATAAGTTATGGGTAATGAGAGCCAGGCTTCTCAATGTCTGAGAAAGAAGTTATAAATAAGCAAGGGGGGAAAAGATAGACTGAACCCTGTGGTGCTGGATTAGAGTTAGAGACATCACTATGAACTCATGTTTATTTCACACATACATATAGATACATACAAGAATAATTACAGATATGTGTATGTTGCTGTTAGTTGCCGTTGAGCCGATTCCAGCTCATGTGGACTCATACTGGCCTGATGTGTTCACAGTAGAACTGCTCCATAGGGTTTTCAAGGCTGTAACCTTTCAGAGACAGATCACCAGGCCTGTCCTCTGAGGCACATCTGGTAGTGGGTTTGAACTGCAAATCTTTTGGCTACTAGTCAAGCGCTTAACCATTTGTGCCACCCAGGGACACCACAGATACATACATAAATAATTCTAGATATGTGTATATAGAAGAAGGAGCCCTGGTGGCGCATTTGGTTGCTAAAGAAAAGGTCGGCGGTTTGAACCTACCAGCTGCTGCAAGGGAGAAAGACGTGGCAGTCTGCTTCCTTAAAGATTTCAGCCTTGGAAACCCGATGGGGGAGCTCTACTCTGTTCTATGGAGTCACTATGAGTCAGAATTGACTTGACGGCAACGGGGTATATACAGAGGTTAATGGCAACTAACAACAACAACATGTACATGTATATGTATATTCCCCAGCTGTCTGCAGAGACGGCCCAGAAGCAGAGACACCCCAGCAGCAAGAAGCACACCCAATGCCCAGATCCTGGTTCCTCTACGTCATTCTCCAATAAAAAGAACCAACGCCTCCTGGAGAAATGGCTGCTTCTAGTGCCGGGGCAGGAAGAGTACAACATGAGCCTGGAGTATCTTGTAGTGCCAGAGTAAGGAAGTGCTTAAAAAAGGGGAGAGGGTTTTGATGTCAAAGAAACACAAAAGCCTACCTCAATAGCTCCCAATGGCTAAAGCTGGAACAGTTTAAGCAACAAAATAAATAACCTAGTATTGGATTATAACCCAAAGAATAAATTAAATATCCATGAGTCCATACTGTTATTAATGGCTGAATAAATAAATAATTGGGGAAGAAGAAACAAACCTCCTATACAGATAAATTTCAAACAATTTATACAGACACTCCCCTCCTCCAAGAGGTGGAGCATAATTCCCCTCCCCGCCTTGAGTGTGAGCTGGACTTAGTGACTCACTTCCACAGAATAGAGTATGGAAAGGGAGGAAAACAGTAACTTTACCGTGGAGAAACTTGGTAAATGCTACATCAGCCAGATGAGCAAGGTCAACATCAACAGTGATAAGTCATGCTGATAGTGTGTGCACACAATATTAGATAAGAATGGCATTTTACGTCTGTGGTCTTCTTCCCCAAAGTCCATACCATCAGCACCACCACCAGCAGTTGCAGTTGAGTCAATTCCGACTCATGGCGACCCCATGTGTGTTACAGTAGAACTGCATTCCATAGGATGTTCAATGGCTAATTTTTTGGAAGTAGATGCCAGGCCTTTCTTCCAAGGTGCCTCTGGGTGGACTCAAACCTCCAACCTTTCCTTTAGCAGCCAAGCGCGTTAACTATTTGCATCACCCAGGGACTCCCAAAAACCCATTACGCCAGTCTAATCATGAACAAAACATCAGACAAATCTCAATTGTCGGACATTCTAAAAATACCGGATCACTACTCCTCAAAGCTATCAAGGTCATCGAATACAAAGAAAGTCTGAGAAAATGTCACTGACTAAAGAAAGCTAAGAATAGGAGGGTCGGGGCCAAGATGGTGGAGTAGTCAGATGCTTCTGGTGGACCCTCACCCAAAAAAACAAGTGATTCAATTATATATGACAATCTGGGAGCCCTGAACATCAAAGGCAAAGTTGAGGAACCGGACTGAGTGGCAGGGGGAGGGAGAGACGGTTCTGAAGCAGTAAGGAGGTGCCAGACCTGACCCGGTGAAAGCCTGAGCCCTTCAGGCCTGATCAGCTCGGGGGTGAGCAGTGAGGCAGGCAAGCATCAGAGCTCAGGAGGTATATTCCACACAGGGAGAGACCCAGCCCCTGAGAGTCTACTCGGCCACGCAGACCAGTGAGAAGCAGTCCTCGATCGCCAAAAGGTAAGTATTTGCGTCTGGCCTACTGCGCGGATCAAACCCCCCATCTCAGGGAAAAACCTCTCTTCTATTTACCTTACCACTCCCTGCTCCGCACTGTCTCCCGGACCGGCTTCAGCAATTGCCGAGTCCCCTGGGCCAGAAGTAGGATCCGTCACATGCCCTGAGCCATTATCCTGGCCTTGGAGAGGGAACAAATTAACAAACACGAAAAAATAAATTGATGGCTCCCCTAAGCCAGGAACTCAGGGTAGGCACAGCTCCTTTGCTTAGACACAGGCATAAGGGATCCACGGACATTGAGTGCCCTTCCCACTGCATAGACATGTGTGGGCCCATCTCAACAGCGTAGACCCTCATTACTGCAGTACAACAGGGTATATATCTGAAGCCTAACTTCAACCATTTCAGCTGTGAAATGGTAGATTCATGACATTTGACTCTGTCCATTAAGTAGGGTCCTCACCTACCCACATTAGGGGCCTGAGGACTGGTGGCTCCACCCACGCCACCTAGCCACCTGCAATAGGGGCACAACAATAAGAGGTGCCCCCCAGTCCTTACAGCCAACAGCAATGGATGCTCATAATCTGGTTGCAACCACCCACCTACGTGCTCTAGGAAAGAGGGACACGCCTTCCTCCTGGACAGTCAGGGGTGGCTGTCAGCCCCCTGCCTTACTCAGAGCCTGCATTACACACTTGGTGGCTATCTACCTGGCACCTGAGCTGAATCCATACAGGAGGAGTGGGCAGACTCCTGAGCTTACATACCTAGTAACAGATCTAACCACCTGGTGACAGGACATTAGAGCTTCAAAGGTGCCAATAATCAAACTAGCTCATATGAGCATCCTGTCTGGGCACATCAAAGCAAAACAAGAAGCTAGGACACAGTAAGCAAACATAAAATAAAAAAATAACAACTTATTGATGGCTCAGAGACAATAGTCAATATCAAATCACATAAAGAAACAGTCCATGATGGCTTCAGCAAGCTCCAAAAATGAAGAATCAATAAATTTTCAAGAGGAGGAAAATTTCTTTGAATTATTGGAGGCAGAATACAAAAGATTAATATACAGAACTCTTCAAGAAATTAGGAAGGAAATTAAGCAAAGCGCAGAACATGCAATACAGGAAATTAAAAAGGTTAGAGAAGAGCATAATGACAAATTTAACAGGCTGCAAGAATCCATACAGAGACAGCAATCAGAAGTCCAGAAGATTAACAATAAAATTTCAGGATTAGACAACCCAACAGAAAGTCACAGGAGCAGAATTGAGGCAATGGAAGTCAGAATTAGTGAGATTGAAGAAAAAGCACTTGACACCAACATATTTGAGGAAAAATCAGATAAAAAATTTAAAAAAATGAAGAAACCCAAGGAATTATGTGGGATTCTATCAAGAGGAATAACCTACAAATGATTGGAGTAGCAGAACCGGGGGGTGGGGGGCGGATAACAGAAAATACAGAGAATTGTTGAAGATTTGTTGGCAGAAAACTTCCCTGATATAGTGAAAGCTGACAAGATGTCTATCCGAGATGCTCATCGAACCCCACATAAGGTAGATCCCAAAAGAAAGTCACCAAGACATATTATAATCAAACTTGCCAAAACCAAAGATAAAAACAGAATTTTAAGAGCAGCTAGGGATAAACAAAAAGTCATCTACAAAG
>NW_004443947.1:317178-318342 GCF_000243295.1 Trichechus manatus latirostris | reverse complement strand
AGATGGACATAACCATAATAAATATTTATGCACCCAATAACAGGGCTCCAAAATACATACAACAAACTCTAACAACATTGAAAAGAGAGATAGAAAGCTCCACAATAGTAGTAGGAGACTTGAATATACCACCTTCAGTAAAGGACAGAAAATCCAGAAAGAAGATCAACAAAGACACAGAAGAGCTAAATGCTATAATCAACCAGCTTGATCTCATAGACATACACCGAACACTCCACCCAACAGCAGCCAAGTATACTTTCTTTTCCAATGCACAAGGAACATTCTCCAGAAGAGACCACATATTAGGCCATAAAGCAAGCCTTAACAAGATCCAAAGCATCAAAATATTACAAAGCATCTTTTCTGACCATAAAGTCATAAAAGTAGAAATCAATAACAGAAAAAATAAGGAAAAAAAATCAAACACATGGAAACTGAACAACACCTTGCTAAAAAAACTACTGAGTTACAAAAGAAATTAAGGATGGAATAAAGAAATTCATAGAATCAAATGAGAATGAAAACACATCCTACCAGAACCTTTGGGACACAGCAAAAGCAGTGCTCAAGGGTCAGTTTATAGCGATAAGTGCACACATCCAAAAAGAAGAGAGGGCCATAATCAAAACATTAACCCTACAACTCAAACAAGTAGAAAGAGAGCAGCAAAAGAAGCCCTCAGGTGCCAGAAGAAAGGAAATTATAAGAATTAGAGCAGAATTAAATGAAATAGAGAACTGAAAAACAACTGAAGGAGTTAATAAGACCAAAAGACAGTTATTTGAAAAGATCAACAAAATTCGCTAAACTGACAAAAGAAAAACAGGAGAGGAAGCAGATAACCTGTATAAGAAATGAGATGAGAGATATCACAACAGACCCAACTGAAATTAAAAGAATCGTAACAGAATACTATGATAAATTATACTCTAACAAATTTCAAAACCTAGAGGAAATGGACAAATTTCTAGAAACTCACTACCCACCTAAACTAACCCAAACAGAGGTAGAACAACTAAATAAACCCATAACAAAGAAGAGATTGAAAAGGTAATTTAAAAACTCCCAACAAAAAAAGGCCCTGGCCCAGATGGCTTCACTGGCAAATTGTACCAAACTTTCAGAGAAGAGTTAACACCACTACTACTAAAGGTATTTCAG
>NW_004443947.1:307786-317078 GCF_000243295.1 Trichechus manatus latirostris | reverse complement strand
TACCATACAATCCAGCTATCCTGCTCCTTGGAATATATCCTAGAGAAATAAGAGCCGTCACACAAATAGATATATGCACACCCATGTTCACTGCAGCACTGTTCACGATAGCAAAAAGATGGAAACAACCTAGGTGCCCATCAACGGACGAACGGATAAACAAATTATGGTATATCCACACTACGGAATACTACACAATGATAAAGAACAATGATGAAGCCATGCAACATCTTATAACATGGAGGAATCTGCAGGGCATTATGCTGAGTGAATTTAGTCAGTCACAGAAGGGCAAATATTGTATAAGACCACTATTATAAGAACTCAAGAAAAGGTTTTAACACAGAAGAAAACACTCTTTGATGGTTACGAGGGTGGGGAGGGAGGGGGAGCTTTATTCACTAACTAGATACTAGACAAGAATTATCTTAGGTGAAGAGAAGGACAGCACTCACTACAGGGGAAGTCAGCACAACTGGACTAAACCAAAGCTAAGAAGTTTCCTGAATACAAACAAACACTTTGAGGGACAGAGTAGCAGGGGTAGGGGTCTGGGGACTATGCTTTCAGGGGACGTCTAGGTCAATTGGCATAACAAAGCTTATTAAGGAAATGTTCTGCATTCTACTTTGGTGAGTGGCAGCTAGGGTCTTAAAAGCTTGTAAGCAGCCATCTAAGATGCATCAATCGGTCCCAACAACCTGGAGTAAAGGAGAATGAAGAACACCAAAGACACGGAAAGTATTAGCCCAAGAGACAGTAAGGGCCACATAAACCAGAGACGTCATCAGTCTGAGACTAGAAGAACTAGATGGTGCCCGGCTACCATCAATGACTGCCCTGACAGGGAACACAACAGAGATGTGGATGGAGCAGGAGAAAGGTGGGGTGCAGAACTCAAATTCTAGTAAGAAGACCAGACTTAATAGTCTGACTGAAACTGGAGGTACCCCAGAAAGCATGGTCCCCGGATTCTGTATCAGGCCAGAACTAAAATAATTTCTGAGGCCAACTCTTCAGAAAGGGATTGGACTGGACTGTGGGACACATGGTGATACTCATGAGGAGTGTGCCTCTTAGCTCAAATAGATACAAGAGACTATATGGGCAGCTTCTGTACGGAGGTGAGATGGGGAGGCAGAGTGGGCTAGGAGGTGGTTGAATGGACATGGGGAATCAGGGGTGGAAAGCAGGAGTGTGCTGTCATAGTATAGGGAGAACAATTAGGGTCACATAACAATGTATGCATACATTTTTGTATGGGATACTAACTTGAAATGTAAACTTCATTTAAACTACAACAATAAACAAAAAGAAAAAAATAAAAAAAGAAAGCTAAAAAGTTATGATGACAAATATAATGTCTTAGAGGGATCCTGGAACAGAAAAAGGGCACTAGGGAAAAATGTAATGAAATCCAAATGAAGTGTGGAGTTTAGTTAATGCTAATGTACCAATGTTGGTTACATAGTTGTAACAACTGTACCACAGTATAGTAAGATGTTAACAATAGCGGGACTGGGTGAAGCATATATGGAAAATCTCGGTACTATCTCTGCAAGTTTCCTGCAAATCCAAAATTATTCTAAAATAAAGCTTATTTTAAAAAACAGATAGGGGCATATTAAAGGGACACAGAAACCAACCTGAATGAGCTCCCAATGGTCAAAGCTGGAATAATTTAAGCAACAAAATAAATAATACAACATTGGATTGTAACCCAAAGAATAAGTTAAATACCCCTGAGTCTATACTGACTAAAAAAAAAAAAGACTGAATAAATAAATTGGGAAAGGGACAAATCTTCCTTATAGAATAATTCCAAATAATTTAGGTAGATGCTTCCCCCTCTAGGCGGTGGAGTTGAATTCCCCTCCCCCTGAGCATGGGCTGGACTTGGTGACGCACTTCCAAAGAATAGAGCATGGAAAGGGAAATATGAACTTTACAATGGAGAAATCTGGCACATACTATCTTAACCAAGTGATTAAGGTTAACATTACCAGTGATGCATCATACTGACATCATGTATCCCTGGTATAAGGAAGCCTGGTGGTGCAGTGGTTAAGTGCACTCGGCTTAACTGAAAGGTCGGCAGTTCAAACTCATCAATGGCTCTGGGAGAGAAAAGACCATGCAAATTGCTTCTATAAAGATTTCAGACTAGGAAAACCCTATGGGGCAGTTCTACTCTGTGCTATAGGGTCAACTATGAGTTGGAATTGAGGTGATGGCACACAACAACACTCCCTGATAGGATGCCTTGAAAATGACACCCCAATTCAGTGGTATTTCCCAAACACTCATAACCCAATCTAGTCATGAGAAACATCAGACTAGCCCAAATGGAGGGACGTTCTACAATATACCTGGGTCAATACTTCTCAAGTCTGTCAAGGTCATGAAAAATATAGACAGACTGAGAAACTGTCACAGATCAGAGTAGATGAAGAAGACATGACAAGTAAATGAAAAATATACTGTACATAAGTGTCCTGGAGGGGATCCTGGAAAAGAAAAAGGACACTAGAGAAAAAAACTGGTGAAACCTGAATAAAATTTGTAGCTCAGTTAAAAAAAAAAAAATAGCAGAATCACAAAATCACTTACCACCAACTAGGATATGGCAAGATAATGTAGCATTGTTATTTTCTATAACAGATGTATTAATTTTTTTTCACTGCAGAGAAACTCACATGCCATAAAATTAACTATTTTAAAGTGAGCAATTCAGTGGCATTTTGCATGTTCACACTGTTGTGCAAAACTGCTGCCATGCAGTTCCAAAACATTTTTATCACACCCCAAAATGAAACCCTGCTCCCGTTCAGCGGTTGCTCTCCATTCCCTCCTCTCCTCAGCCCTAGGAAATCACCAAACTGTGTTCTGTCTCTATGAATTTACTTATTCTGGATACTTCACATAAATGGAATCATACAGTACATGAGCTTTTGTGTCTGGCTTCTTTCACTTAGCATAATGTTTTCAAGGTTCATCCATCTTGTAGTATGTACTTCATTCATTTTTATGGCTGAATAATATTTCATTGTATGTATACACCACAATTTATCCATTCATCTGTTGATGGACACTGGGCTGTTTCCACCTTTTGGCTATTGTGAATAGTGCTATTCTGAACATGAGTGTACATGTATTTGTACATGTATTGTTAGAAGTGGAATTGCTGGATCATATGGTAATTTTATGTTTAACTTTGTGAGGAACTGTCAAAGTGCTTTCCACTGCACTCCCACCAGCAATGAATGCAGTTCCAATTTATCCACACCCTCATTAACACTCGTCATTTTCCATTTTTTAAAAAATTATAGACATTTTAGTGGGTGTGAAGTGGTACCACACTGTGATTTTGATTTGTATTTCTCTAATGGCTAATGGACCCCTGGTGGTGAAGTGGTTAAGAGCTCAGGCTGTTAACCAAAAAGTCTGCAGTTCGAATCACCAGCCGCTCCTCAGAAACCCTTTGGGGAAATTCTACTCTGTTCTATACAGTCACTGTTAGTTGGAATCTACTCAACGGCACACAGCAACAACAATGGCTAATGATGTTGAGCATGTATTCATGTGTTTGTTGGCCGTTTGTAGATCTTTGGAGAAAAGTCTATTCAAGTCCTTTGCCCATTTTCTAACTGGTTGTTTGTCTTTGTGTTGTTGAATTCTTCATATATTTTGGATACTAGATCTTTATCAAATATATGATTAGCAAATATTTTCTTATATCTTCTCTATTATATTAACTTATCTGTTACATATATTAACTTATCTATTCTTGATCAGAATTCTAACCTCCTCCAATCAAGACACATCAATATGGGCATATTAAAATCATCTTGAAAATTAGAGGTGATGGGAATGTGCCCATGGTTTCATGCTAGCTTCTCATATTAGTCTCTACTGAGATCTCGTTAAGATTAATACAATGAATTTGGGTCTGATTCTCTTTAGTTAATAGTAATTATATTAGTTTCCTATTGCTGCATAACAACTTGCCACAAACTTAGCAGCTTAAAACATCACATTTATTATCTCATCATTTCTGTGGTCAGAAGCTTGGACATAGCTGAACTGGGTTGTCTGCTCAGGGTTTCACAAGGCTGAAAACAAGATGTCAGCTGCTGTGCTTCTTTCTGGCTCAAGCTCATGTGATTTCTCGTGGCTGTAGGACTGAGGCCCCCATTCTCTCACTGGATATTGGCCAAGGGCTGCACTCATTTCCCAGAGGCCGTTCACAATTCCTTGCCATGTGGCCCCTTTTACAGACCCTTTCACGTTTAAAATCTCTCACTTCAGGAAGGGTCCAGTCTCTTTTAAGGGCTCTCCTGATTAAGTTAGGTCCACCCAGAAAAATCTTTCTTTTGATTAACTCAAGGTGAACTTATTAGTAACTCAATTGCAGGAGTGATATCCATTGTATTCACAGGTTCTGCCTGCACTCAAGGGAAGGAATTATATAAGGTTTGTATTCCAAGCGGTGGGAATCCTGGGGGCCATCTTAGAATTCTGCCTGCCACAGTAATGTATCAGTAACTTCTTACTTTTGACAAATACACTATGATTATTTACTTATGTACAGTATATTTTTCTATAAATCTAGAATTACTCAAAATTAAAAATTTTTAAAAAGCCACACCATGGATATCTACTTCCAGCCAAGATGTATAACAATGACTAGATGTATCCTCCTACCTAAAACAAACAAAAATCCACAAATAAAATCTATGATACAGTGCCCTTGTAGACGTTATATACCAGGCAGTAAAGGACAGTGAGCTTTGAGACACAGAAAAGCAGCAAGGTGTGTGATTGTTAAGGTTGTGTGTCAACTTGGCTGGGCCATGATTCTCAGTGGTTTGGCAGTTATGATGTAGTTTGGCAGTCATATAATGATGTGATCACCTCCATGATGAGATTTGATAGAATGTGTTCATCTCCATGATGGGATCTGCTGTGAGTAGCCAATCAGTTGAAAGGGAGTTTCCTTGGGGGTGCGGCCTGCATCCAATATAGGTGGACTTTCTGACAAGGTTCGCTGGCTTTTGCTCGCACTGGAGCAATCCTACATCCTGCAGCTGGCTCCTGTTTGTCTGATCTCCAGTTCTTGGGACTTGAGTTAGCAGCTTACCTGCTGTCTTGCCTGCCAATCTTGGGATTCGTTGGTTTTGCAGCCTGTGAGCAAGAGCCCTGCTGTCTGACTTGCCAATCTTGGGTTCGCCAGACCCTGTGGCTATGTGAATCAGGAGAAGCCTCCATCCTGACCCAGGGACTTGGGACATTCCAGCCTCTACAACCATGTGAGCCATTTCCTTACTATAAATCTATCTCTATATATAGTTACACACTTTATTGGTTTTGCTTCTCTAGAGAACTCAGCCTAAGACAAGGTAAGTCTGACAACTGCTCCCAATTACTGCCTGGAGAGAGTTTCTAGGCTGGGGCACAGGGAGGGGAAACACAGGTTGAGCCCGGCAACCTCTCTAAGTTGAAGAGATGGAGTTAGGAGTCCAAGGTGGCCAAGGAAACTAGAGTCTTCAGGGCAGAGGACCGGAGAGATAAGAGCTGCACAGACAGAACCACAGAGATCTGCCTGGAGACCCCTTCGAGTATTAAGCAGAGTATTGATCAGTGTATGTTGTGAAGAAACCACCCAACACCAGGGAAAGAACAGGCTGTGGCTTCCACAGCCTTGGCGGGTGGTGGGGCAGGTGATCTGGGTCCCCTGGCCACCTTGACCTTCTGATTCCACCTTGGTCCAGGCCAAACCTCCCTGGCAGTCGCAGTGAAGACAAAATGTGACAGCATCTAGCCCAGCCCGGGCATCTGGTGGGAGCTCCATAACTTTTCTCTGAGGAATGTGGGTTTAATCAGTGACACCCATTGGCAGGCTGGGTGACTGTCTTCCAAACCACATCAACAAACATATTTCCTTAAGAGTCCCTGCTCAGTCCTGAAATACATTTGCATGTTTTGAAAGGTTTGGTCTACAAACAAAATGCAATCCTTCAATAATTCTTAATTCATGTTCCGTCTGTTATTTTTCAAAGACACACATCACTTTCCCTCAGAACCCACCTCCTAAGATTCACCAGGCTGGGCTGAGAGAAGGGGAATGGATGGTTTCCACCAGGGCTTTTGACATGTTGATGAGGGCCCTCAGGTGCCCAGGGCTGATTCCCGTTCAATCTGGGTATATGGACCCTATCTTTCTACGCACCATGAGCAGAATCTTCTCCATAAGGTGCAGCCGCCCATGTAAGGCCCTACTTAAATGCCCACGATATGTTCCCCTGCTTCCTGCTGACCCCTGCCCTCTTGCTCCTGTCCACAGTGAATGGCTGTAAGTTCCCCTAATGTGTCAAGCCTGATTGATGGGTTGGGGCTCTCCAGGTCCACAACCCCAGCACTCCCTCATGACTCCTTCAGGTTATCCATCTGGCCCCTATGGGCACTGAGTGAGCAGGGCAGTAAGGAGGCTTAAAGGACCTGGTGGGCCTTGAGTGCTGGGGTGAATGAGGGGTTGTTACTTTATCAGTCCACACGTGATGGGAGGCATTGATCCTTGATGTGTGGGTATTCATCATGAGGGGATATTTGGAAGGTGAATGAGGCAGAGGTGGCTAGACTTGCCTGGAGCATGGAGTGGCCAAAGTCAGAGAGGCAAATAATAACTATTTCAAGAAGGGTCAGGCTAATTGGACTGAAGAGTCCCTTCGTGGTGCAAACAGTTAACATGCTTGGCTGTTAACCAAAAGGTTGGAGGTTCAAGTCTACCCAGAGGTACCTCAGAAGAAAAGCCTGGCAATCTACTTCTGAAAAATCAGCCATTGAAAACCCTATGGAGCACAGTTCTACTCAGTAACACATGGGGTCACCACGGGCCAGTTACTGCCCTTCTCTGGAAGGGTGGAGCCCGTCTGGCGGGGAGCTGTTAAGAAACATGCAGACACACATGGGTCTCTTCTGCTCAATGTGGGTACAAGGGAGGCACTAAATTGTCCTCCCCTGAAGCCACTTATACATTCATGTGACTTTCTTTAAAACTACATCTGCAAACTTATTTTCTCCCCCAATGGTTTGTGCTTAGTCTGGAAATATGTTTCCGGACATGAGGAAGGGATATTTTCTGAGTGCGAGTGTCAACAATTAAAGATTAATCCTGATCCTACACGTGGAGAAAATCGAAAGGGGAAGGAGCTGGAGGTCATGTGTGGCCTACAGAGCACTTTCCTAAGTTACATTTGTTCATGCAATTAGAAGTTACAACCAACAGCCAAGCACTGTGCCTGGCATGGCTAATGCTGCTCAGGAAAGGTTTCTGGCCCAAATGAACAAATGAACCAAATTTTGAGATTAAATCTTTAGTTTCTCCATATTGTTTTATTGTTATTATTGTGGTAAGATATATATATTACAAAAAGTTTGCCATTTTAACCATGTCTAAGTGTACAGTTCAGTGACATTAATTACATTCACCATGTTGTGCTACCAACACCATCATCTATTTCCAAGTTTTTCATCACCCCAAACAAACTCAGTATCCCTTCAGCAGTAACTGCCCATTCCTCCCTCCCCCCATTTCCTGGTAACCATTAATAAAGGTTTGTTTCTTTGCAGATCTAGATATTTCATATAAGTGGGATCATAAAATATTTGTCCTTTTGGGTCTGACTTACTTCCCTCAGCATGATGTTTTCAAGGTTCATCCATGTTGTGGCATTTCTCTTTATGGTTGAATAATATTCCACTGTATGTGTTTCATATCTTATTTTTAAGGCTTTCCTTAATATCACCTTTTTTTCTTTCAATGACAACAAAGTTGAATGAAATAAAATATTCCATTAAAAGACATTTTTAAGGCCCTGAATGGCTAAAACAATGTTGAAAGAGAAAAACAAATTAGGAGGGCTCACACTTCCAGATTTTAAAACATACTATACAGCTACAGTAATCAAAACAGGCTGGTATTGGTACAACAATAGAAACATAGACCAATGGAATATAACTGAAAGTCCAGAAATAAACCCACATATTTATGGTTACCTGATTTTTGACAAGGATGCTAAGTTCGTTCGACAGAGAAAGAAGGGTCTCTTCAATAAATGGTGCTGGGAAAACTGGATTTCCACATGCAGAAAAATGAAACAAGATCCATACTTCATACAATATACAAAAAAAATTCAAAATTGATTAAAGACCTAAATGTGCAAACTATAAACATAACATTCTTAGAAGAACAAGCAGGGGCAATGCTGTCAGGCCTAGCTTTCACAATGGATTATCTAATATAACAACAAAAGCACAAAGAGCAAAAGATAAAATAAATAAATGAGATTTCATAAAAATTAAAAACTTTTGTTCATCAAAAGACTTCACAAAAAAGTGAAAACACAAGCTACTGACTGGGAGAATATCTTCGGAAACCATTTTTCCAAAAAAATCTAATAACTGAGGAGTTCCGGCAAAATGGCGCTCTAGGCAGAAGCACCACGCTGTCCCTCCACAGCAAAGATCTGAAAAACTAAGCCGAACAGAGAATACAACAATCCTGAAAACCTAAAACATCAAATGAAGAGATAAAGAAATCAGCCAAGTACCAAATGGAGGGAGAAAACTGACAGAGAATGGAGAGCGAGAAGAGATTCATGCAGAGGTCCCCTACCACCTAACGCAGGCGTGGATCCGCCATCTTGGACAACTATCGGAGATCAGCAAACGGGGTACAAGAAAGCAGCCTCACGGAGCATCCAGCGGGAGACAAAACAACTGCTCCACACATAACACTCTCCCTGCTGCATACTGCCTACCCGCACCGTGCGCTTGACATAGCATCACCAAGCAGCACAGGCGTGGCCTGCTGGAACCTGTCCTGCACTAATTGCCAAGCCTCTCTGGTAGCTGTAGTGGGTGCCACGGGCGGCCCGTCCCAGTGACTCCTCTTCGGCTGCACCTGCCCTGCGGTACCATGTCTGAGTGACTGGCCCTGCCAATTGGAGAAGGAGGTGAAGGGTATTGTGCTCACGGACGAGCAGGCAACAGGGAACACACAGTCCGCCTGCTCAGACATAGTCAAATTTTTTTAAAAAAGGGATGAAACAAACAAATCTAGAATCAATAAATGAGAAAAATAACTACTGAATGCCCTGAAGACAGCAGACAATATCAAAACATTTACAAAAACAGGACAGGATGGTTCCAGTAGGGGTCCAAAATAAAATACCAGATGACTCTCCAGTGGAAGAAAATGCACTAGAACTACCTGATAGGGAATTCAAATCTC
>NW_004443947.1:298290-301236 GCF_000243295.1 Trichechus manatus latirostris | reverse complement strand
AAAAAAAAAAAAGAAAAAAAAAATCTAATAACTGAAATATATATAAAACTGCAACAGCTTGACAACAAAAAGACAAATAACCCAGTCATAAAATGGGCAAAGGATTTGATAGACATTTCAGCAAAGAGGACATTCAGATGGTCACCAAACACATAAAAAGATGCTCAGTGTCATTAGCCATCAGAGAGGTGCAAATCAAAACCACAATGAGATACCACTTCACTCCCACTAAAATGGCTAAGATAAAAAACCATAAAATAAGAAATGTTCGCAAGGATGTAGGGAGACTGGAACCCTTATTCACTGCTGGTGGGACTACAGAATGGTACAGCCATTGTGGAAAACAGTGTGCCGGTTCCTCAAAAAACTAAAAACAGAACTACCATATGACGCAGCAATCCCACTTCTGGGTATAAACCCAAAAGACTTGAAAGCAGAGACTCAAAAAAGAGACTTGTACACCAATGCTCACTGAAGCACTATTCACAACAGCCAGCAGGTGTAAACAATCTAAATGCCCATCAACAGATGAATGGAAAAACAAAAGGTGGTGCATATATACAGTGGAATTCTACTTATCCAGTAGGAGAAATGAAGTCTTGATACAGGCTACTGTATGGATGGAGCTTGAAGACATTATGCTGAGTGAAATAATTCAGTCACAACAGGAAAAATATTGTATGACCTCACTTATACAGAAAGACAAGAAAAGGCAAACGTATAGAGACCAAAGTTTATTAGTGGTTACCAGGTGTGGGAGGGAGGGGGGAAAGGGGGTTAACGGTGATGGAAAAATCGTATTGATTAAGGGTAGTTTGCATAGCCAACTATTGGAATTGCTGTCAATAAGTTGTACACCTGTAAAAAGTTGAACTGGCAAAAGTTGTGTGATAGATATATTTACTATGATGACCAAAAAAAAAAAAAGAGCAGCTGCTGACACTGCTTATGTGCAACCAAACACCTCATGGGATTTGGTTCCTTGGTTTGGAGGTTTAGGGTCATGGTTTCACAGGACACCCTAGTTAATTGGCCTAATAACATGTTTAGTGCTTCTGTTCTACCTCCTAGTTCATTGCATAGTGCCTTGGGTTTTAAAAGCTTGCATGCAGCCATCCAAGGCACAACAATCAGTCTCTATTTGCCTGGAACAACAAAGGAAGAAGGAGAGTCAGGTATAGGAGGAGGAAATGGAAGGTGTGTCTAATTGCCTCCATGAACAACTGCCTCCTCTGCCACGAGACCAGAAGAATTGGATGGTGCCTGGCTACCTTTACTTAATATTTTGATCAAAGATTCCATAGAAGAATCCTGATCAAAAGGGGGAAAATGCAGAGCAGAATTTCAAATTCTCATGGACTCTAGACTTTTTAGAGCCATGGAGGATGGCTGAATCCCTGAAACTATTGCCCTGAGATAATCTTTAAACCTTAAACCAAAAATATCCCCTGAAGTCATCTTACAACTGAACAACAGTTTAGCTTAACTAGTAAAAAGTGTCTGCCTTAAGTATATATGGGATCAAATTGACAACAGCAACGTGAAAGGTTAGATAGGAACCTTATGGGGCAGTGAGTTTATGTTAATGGGGAACAACTCAGAACAGGTGGGTGAGAATGGTTGCACAACTTGAAGAATGTAATCAATGTCACTAAATTGTACATGTAGAAACTGTTGACTTGGTGTATGTTTTGTGTATATTCTCAATGACAACATCAAAATAAGTAAAATTTAGAGAAAAAAATACATAATAAATAAGAAAAAAAAGAATTAGGATACATCAGGCACGTAAGTAAACTGCTTCTAATTATAAATAATTTAAACTGTAAGCAGCAGATTTCTAAATGGCTGGTATTGTTGGGCTGTATCAAGGTTCTGAGGACCACTGCCATTATGACCTCATTTCTCTAGCCTATGACCTCTCTAGGGTTAGGAAAGATGGTAGCCATAGCCATGTCTCAGTCCAGAGGACCACAATTAGGGCACTTCAAAATCAAGAACAGCCAAATACATTCCTTTTTATAAAATGAATTACACTCAACTCCTATTAACACAGTTTAAAAAAAAAACCCATTGCCGTTGAGTCAATTCTGACTCATAGCAACCCCATAGGACAGAGTAGAACTGCCCCATAGGGTTTCCAAAGAGCACCTGGTGGACTCAAACTGCCAACCTTTCGGGTAGCAGCTGAGCTCTTAAGCACTACACCACCATCGTTTCCAACAACAGCATGATTAAAAAAATTAATAAACGCAATGCAGATGCAAAAAAAAAATTGATGACTACCCATCTCTTAACATTGTTATGATTAAATGAAGTCTTGCATTTAAAGCACTTGGAAAAGAACAATGCTTACCACATATACCCAATAAACATTAGCTAGTATTTGTTATTGAATTTCTTGACATTCAAGTAATTATGACTCTTCCTTGCCAGATTGTTTTGCTATGGAGTCTTTCTTGATACGTGTGAATTACAATTATCTAACCATACCATTTGTACAAATTTCAGTGTTTGTGATAGTTACATGAAATCATAAAATATGGCAGCAAAACACATAGGGATGGTTCAACTATTATATTTTTTATTATTCACTAAAGATATAAATAAGCTTACAATGAACTTAGTAAGTTTTTTTCCTCAATATATAGTACTTTGCTCTTCCCTTCATTCAATATTAATGCTCAGTGTATCCTCTAATATTGAGATGACAGGTAGTTTTTGTTTCCCTACCCAATGGCATAAATAAATTGATTCTAACAATTTATAAGCCTAAACATAATGGGATGCTTATTTATATTTGACAACTCATGTAAAAGTGCTGGTTAAATAAAAATATTCTCAGGTTTTGACTTGAGAACCTACTATACAGCTACAGTAGTCAAAACAGCCTGGTACTGGTACAACGACAGATACATTGACCAATGGAACAGAATTGAGAACCCA
>NW_004443947.1:275441-296089 GCF_000243295.1 Trichechus manatus latirostris | reverse complement strand
CAGCATGTGTGTTACTGTTACATGAGAAACCATCTGTTCTGTAACCCTTCACCTGAAGTACAATAAAATATTAAAAAAAAAAAAAAAAATATTCTCAGGTTAAAAAAAAAAAGACATTTTTAATCCACTTTATCCATCGTAAAACTTGAAGAAGGCAGTGCAACTGATTCAGAATTCAGATTCAGGGGAAGAAATGTGTATTTCACAAATTTGGATGTTTTAAAATTAAAACAAAAGACGAAGTCCTGAAGACATTCCTATACCCTAACTAGTTACTCTACATCCTAAAGAATAACAGAAGTAGGAAACTTTACCCACAAAACCATTGACTGTACCATTATCCGTTTTATCAAAAATGTGGAGGCCTAAATGCCATGTTGAGTAGTAGGGTACAGATTCTCTCGATGGAATACTAACCCAATAAACCAGTTGCCGTCAGCTCCAACTCATGGCAACCCCATGTGTGTCAGAATAGAACTGTGCTCCATAGGGTTTTCAACGGCTGATTTTTCGGAATTAGATTGCCAGGCCTTTCTTCTGAGGCACCTCTAGATGGACTTCAACCTCCAACCTTTCAATTAGCAGCCAAGTGAGTCTGCACCACCCAGGGACTCCAACAGAATATTTAAACCTTACGAATAAAACCATCCATGCAGCACATGGAAAATTTTTTTCCCTTAGTGCCAATATTAATTAATGGATGTTAATATATTTGCTATTTTTAATAATAAACATTATTTTTTAGAACAGTTTGAGAGTTACAGAAAAATTGCAAAGATAGTTCAGAGAGTTCATATTTACCCCACATCCAGTTTCTCCTATTAACATCTTACATTAGTATAATGAAAATACCAATATCGATACATTATTTAATAAAGTTCACACTTTATTCAGATTTCCTGAGTTTTTACCTGACATCTTATTTTCTGTCCGGGATCTCATCCAGGATACCACATTCCATTTAGCTGTCAAGTCTCTTTAGGCTTCTTTGGGCTGTGAGAGCTTCTCAGACTTTACTTATTTTGATGACACTGACGGTTTGAGGAGTACTGGTTCGGTATTTTTTAGAATGTCCTTTTACTGAGATTTGGCTGATGTTTTTCTTATGATTAGACTGGGGTTACATTTGATGGGGGATTTTTTTTTTTTAATAATTTACTTCGTTTTTTGTTGTTGAGAATATATATAGCATAACATTTACCCATTTGATAATTTCTTCATATACAATTCAGTGACATTGATTACAATCTTCGAGTTGTGCAACCATTCTTTCTCATCCTCCTTTTCCGGATTGTTCCTCCCCCACTAACATAAACTCACGGTCCCCTAAGTCTTATCTACTGTTTGGAGTTGCCATTGTCAATTGTTAATTTGATCTCATATAGATAGTTCTTTAAAGAGCACAATGCTTTAGGTAGACATTCTTTACTAATTAAGCTAAACTATTGTTTGGTTTAAAGAAGACTTCAGGGGGTATTTTTTGTTTAAGGTTTAAAGATTATCTCTGGGCCATAGTTTCTGAGGTTCTTCCAGTCTTAATGACTCCAGAAACGGAAAAACGTTTTTGATATAAGGTTTAATTAAGTGTATAAAAACAAGGTATAAATGGTGTGCACCCTATGGTTAAAATTAGGTAGGTGCAAATTTCTGGAACATCAAGGACTGGACAGAATTATGCAAAAAAAGTAAAATAGCCCTTGTTTTAGGGTGGTGGGATTACCAGTAATCTAATCATGCTAATCAACATACATCTTGGTTATCAAAAAGGAGAGGGATTACCATTACGACCCAGCAATTCCATTCCTAGGTATATACCCAAAAGAATTAAAAGCAGGACCAACATAGACACTTGTGTACCAATGTTCACTGCAGCACTATTCACAGTAGCCAAAGGTGGAAACAGCCTAAAAGTCCATCAATAGATGAATGGATAAACAAAATGTGATATATACACACAGTGGAATATTACTTAGCCCTAAAAGGGAATGATGTTCTGATACATGCTACAACATGGATGAACCTTGAAAACATTATTCTAAGTGAAATAAGTCAGTCACAAAAGGACAAATACATAGTATGATTCCGCTTATATGAAATCTCTCCAACAGGCAAATTCAGAGACAGAAAGTAGATTAGAGGTTACCAGGGGCTGGGGGAAGTGGGGAATGGGAAGTCAGTGCTTAAGGATACAGAGTTTCTGTTTGGGGTGATGAAAACATTTTGGATATAGATAGTGGTGATGGTTGCACAACATGGTGAATATAATTAATGCCACTGAATTGTACACCTAAAAATGCTTAAAATAACAAATTTCATTTTATATATATAATTTTTTTACCACAATAATTTTTTTTTAAAAAAAGGAGAGGGAAGAACAGCAAAGCTGGTGTGCTACTTCCCAATATTGAGTCTAAAATCCCAGATAAAGGGAGTGGCCACATCTCAGCAGCCACAGGGAGCCGGAGAGCTATTGAGCATGTCCGGAGGCAAAGAGAAAAGGATCTACACACGCCCTGTGAAAAGCAGGTTTGAAAGAGTTCTCTGACAAAACTCTTAACATACAATGTATACACATCAGTGCCTAGTGGAGGCAGTAAGCATTATTTAGGGAAAAGGGAGAAACATGTAGCAACCGTAGTGAAGGATAGGGCTCCTCTGAAGATGCAGGGTCATGCCACTCCTCTATGGGGCCCAGGCTCTCAGCTCATGCTCTGCTGCACACGCCATCATGCCCAGCCCTCCCGACAACCCTGAGCTGTGTTCTGAACCTCCCCTCACAGTGAGAGAACTGAGGCTCTGGGCGGCCGGACAACAAGCCTGGGCCACATAGCTGGCAGGCAGTAGCCTTTGGATTCCTCATCCACAGTGTTTCCCTCCACTGAGCATTTTCCCCTTCCAAGCTCAGATCTCCCAGTGCCACCATAACATGTGACACCACCCAAGGCTGGGGCAATCTCCCAGCGTGCTTCTCACTGCCCCTAGCCACCAGGACTCCACACATAGCCAAGAGGGAAGAGTGGGGCCTCCTTCCTCATGAGAATGTTCCTCAGGAAGCTGATGAAAGCAGGCAGAGGGAAGCAGTTCCCTGGAACAGGTGGCCCTGACCTGGGGGCACATCCACACTGCCCTTGGGTGAGCACTAAACTCATACAAGGGTGAGCTGGACCCACCTGTTCTAGCTCCTATCTTCCATGGCTTCCTGCAAACCCTGAGGGACCTAAACTTGGCCCTGTGTGCCCTGAGCAGGTCTTTTCCTGCACTGGAGTGACGTTTCTTCCTCTGTAAAAATAGGGACAACCACTTGTGTCTTGTACATCACGTGAGGTCGTTGTGGGGCATGGTAATGATTGTAAGTTATTCCATAACTTGCAAAGTTCACATTTTATAAGTGCATTATACATAGAGAGAAATATAGATTTTGATATTGCTACAGATAAACCCAAATTTATTGACATATAGATACTAAACGTCTAGTGGACAAGTACCTACCAACCTACTACCTATTCCATTGGATTAAAAAACCTTTAGCTGACTTCAAGCCATCGAGGAAGAATTTCTTCATAACCTGGTTCCAGCTTGTTGCCCAAGCCTCTCTCTCATTACTCTTTGAATGGTCACCGACTGGTTTGACCAGCCCCCTCTCCCCTCTCTTCCAATAATAGCCCTTCCTCCAAATTGGCCTTTAGGGAATCATCCTCCACTCTTGGTCCATCTTGCTCCAATGGGTTGACCTGGTGCACATATGCATGTACACCTACACATACGGGCAAACACCCAGAATCTGGCCAATCAGAGCGGCCCACTCCACTGATGTAGTGATTGGTCCATCAGAGATATAAATCAAGGGGTTTCTGCTGGTGCTGTTAGGAAACAGAACTATGAGGAAGTGAACCTGGAGCTATGGCAGCCACCTGGCCAGTTCACTGGAAGAGAGGGGCCATCCTTGAAGAATATAGAGACAATACAAAGAAACACAAAATCAAGGCACTTCTAGCTGTGCCTGATCAGACCTTCCTCTGGACTTCTCAGTTACTCAAGCCAACAAATCCCCTTTTTAACTGAAGCCAGTCTGAGTAGGGGTCCTGTCACATTGCTATTTGAAGGTACAAGAATCCAAAGGCACCTAGAAAGGCTGAATCTAATGAGATGATGCTCAGTGACAGTAAAAAGGACATCCTGCTCTGGGTCCCATGAGTCTAAGTGCACATGGTCTGGAAAGCGCTGTAGCTCAATAGAAACACAAGAGGAGACACAGAGGATTTGGAGGCCACAGTGAACTATGGCCGCTGATAAAGCCAGTGGCTGAGGGGAGTGATCAAGAGGGAGCCTGGGTCCTGAGAGCAGAGCTGCCTGGGCACACCAAATGGGTACAAGTACACTATGCATTGTTTCCAGGTATGCTGAGCCCCTTGGTCCTTGGAGTAGCTGGGCCAGTTGCCTGTAGCCTGAGAAGCCTCCTCCACTTACGGCAGAATGATGTACAAGCATCAGTTGTTCCCTGTATGTGCTGTGATATGAAAAAAGTTTGAAAGCAGTGCCCTGGAATGCTGTCCCCAGTGTGGAGGCCACTCTAGCCAGTCACTTTGGGATGAGAATGACATCCACTCAATGGTTAAAGACCATTAACTACAAAGAATGGGATTGTACCAGATAGAATCCCAAACCCATCAACCTTTCTTTAGACTATGGCTGGCGGTAAAGTTTGAGAGCAGGAGACCCACAGAGAAGGAGACAGAAGCTTGTGGTTGAATAGCATTCCCAAAGTGTGGAACTAGGGAAACACTGAAGTGGAAAGAGGATTTAATTATGAAAATTGTTGCAGGCCAGTGGACAGATTCATTCCATACTCCTCTGGAGAAACCTCATTAATACTCTATGGCACCTGGCAGACACTGTTGATTTCTCCCCAACAGCCATTCCCAGTCTTCCTTCTTAACAAAGCCTCAATTTTGTTCCAGAGGCAACATGCCCAGCCTCAGGGGATAAATCAAGATTCGCCAAAGCCTAGTGGGGTAACCCCATTCCCTTTGCCAGTGACAGGCCTAATGGTGATCCCATAACCCAGTTCTGGCTGGTGGATATGAGGGGAAGTGTGCTAAGGATTGCTGGAAAAGTTTTCCCATATGATTTAAACAAAAGAGAAAGCATCTCTGGTTATGGTTACACAACATGATGAATGTAATTAACATCACTGAATTATAAACTTTAAAACGGTTAAAATGGGAAATTTTATGTTATATATATTTTACCACAATAATTTTTTTTAAAAAAAGGATTGAGTCTTTCAAGATGATTCTTTTTCCTACCCCCTTCCCTTCTACCTTGGCTACCCTTGTTTGAAGACATGTAGTTGGAGCTGCAGCAGCCATTTTACCACCATGAGGAAAGACCCAGAGAATGACAGACACTGATGCATACTAGTGATGGCCAAGTCATAGAACTAATCCAGGATCTGCTGACCTCCAGGCTTCTCTTCTTATGCAAGACAATACAATGACTGTACAGTTTAAACTACCACAATCAGCTATTCTGTAACTTGCCATCAGAAGCACACTTACTGACCAATACTTTCCCATAAATTATCTTATTTGCTCATTACTATACCTTACAAGGTAGTTATGATCCTTCATATAACAGAAGAGGGAGTTGAGGCTCAGAGAGGTTAAATGACATAGCTGGGTCTCAAACTCTCCTCTTCTGACAAGTAAACCCATGCTTCATCTAGCCTGCTCGACCTCCTAGTATAATGTCATTCATAGTTTGCTGATTCCCTTACTTCAGGAGCCATGTGTAAAGTCTTCAAAGCCAATGTGTAAAAGTTCAATTCAACAATTCCAAAATATGTTTGTGAAAGAATGCTGTGACAGTTGGCTCATTCCAAACATGTTGCTATTATTACAAAGCTTTCCCAAACTGTCGCAAAAAAAAAAAGAAGAAGAAGAAGAAGAGGAAAGACAGAAAGAGAGAGTGCCAGGAAGTAATTGGAAGGAAGTATTTTTTGGTTTGGGAGCCAGGAAATGTCAAGGAAACAAACGTAGCTATGATTTGCACTCCATCTCCAGTTGTGCCATGGGTTTCAAAAATAGGTTCTTTACTAAAGGCGCACAACAGAGTATCTGTGACAAGCGACAAGCTGCCTTAGGGGCTGAAAAAGCTACATTTGAGTCTGGGTTTTACTGTAACTTAACATATACGTTACATATATATATATATGATGGTAGGGAAGGAAAGTGCTTGGATTTTACCTTGAGTCCCTGGCCTTTTCTTGTTTTCAAACTGATTGGTCTGGACAATGGAAGTCCAATAGCCAACAGTAAATCCATTGTAAGCTGAAAACGGCCTCCTCTGAAAACAACTAAATATTTCTTTAATCCTTGCATTAAATTTTCTACTGTAGTATGAAAGTTACGCACTCTAAATTTAAGCTTCCCTAACTATAGACATTACTACTTTGTGGGGGGTGGGTGGGAGGGTAGCGGGGGTGGGGAGAGGTTTGATTACTTAGAAAACCTATTTAAGGCACTTTTTAAGGCAAAACATCAAATGCTTGTTCTGCATTTATATATCCGGAACATACTGAAGGTACTATTGTAATGACTCATGCTCAGAAAATCTTGTTTTTATATTCTGAAAACCATTTCTTCCATTTCGTACCATGGGAAGGGTCTTTAATAATCACAAGGGTCTTCAATAATCATAACATGAATGAATATTCCTTTTTTTGTAGCTTCAGTATCTACACTATCAGGGACATCAGCCAGTCCCAGAAAGAGTTATTTCACAGTTCCTTTCCCAAGGGAACAAAGCGAGAGCGGGTCCCAGATTAACAACGGCTTTTGTTGGCTTATATTTTCAAAAATTTCTCTGAAATTAAAGTTGTGTGTGGTTGGCAAGAATTTCTTTTCTTTAATCTGGACATGGTTTCTGCCTCTGATACTCTGAAAAGAAGCTTGTTGGTAAAAGGGCAAGCTGTGACCCTCTCGCATACACAACTACTTCAGCACTGGCTTAAAAACGTCTTCTCATTTTTCTGTAAACCTAAAGCTGCTCTAAAAAATAAATTCTATTTTTAAAAAAAAGGCTTTGCTGAAAACACATCTTTCAAATATAAATGTTCTTTCCATTTAACAGATTTTTAGCTCAATATTTATTTGTCCTCCATATCGAATGGTCTGAAAAAGTATCTACACATCTATTCAAAGCCCATTACTGGTTATGTGCTTCCCATAGTCTCCTTACTTGGCCAAGGACTCTCAGTGTCACCCGCCAAGCTGTGTGCATTTCCCATCCATTTATGAGAAGAACAGAGAGAACAGATAGTAGCAGGAACCAACTGCTGCTTGGGAGAGAGATAAGTGCCCACCGGGGACATCCGACAACCAGAAGCTCAACCCCAACTGCAGTTATACCATGCTATCTTTGACGCGGAGGGGAAAACTGGAGAGTTTAGACTCCAAGCTGAACATACTCCTCAAACACTGAGCTCTGGTCCGAGGGTAGTATGATGTGTCCTGTGCTAATGCCACCCTGCTGAATGGTACAAATTTTCAAGTGGACATCCCAGGATTCTAAATTCTTCCTTTGCCTTTCTAATCAAGAGCCAGAGAGAGAGAGAGAAACTAACTTTGTCCAGCAGCTCCTGTTGAAGCACTGTAGTTTGCCTAAGTAAAATTCAGTGCTACAGGAGGAAGTTTGATGAAACAATTGAAAGTCTCTCCTGGTTGCAGTTCAGGACTTGAGTTATCAACCATCTGCGCTAGCGGCTGCTTTCCCAGGACACTTCCTTATTAGAATTGACACAATTTGTAAGCTCCTTGTAAAAGGTTTTACCAGGATTTATTTACTCAGTCAGGGCTGTGGTTTATTATTACTAAGAATAAGAAGGGCCTCCTATTAGAAAAGAACAGCCACAGTCCTAGCACTGACAGGTAGAAACTTTACTGGCCCTCTATCAATCAATTCAACAGCCTAGTCTCTAGGGATTTGCCAAAAGATAATCGGTGGCAATTATGAAACCATCACCAGGAGTTGCCAGCAGGGCTTGGGAGAGATTTCTGAACTCTGTAGGCAATTACAAGGTAAAATAGAAAATCATTTTATGAAGCAGCAATTTTCTCTAGAAGCTAGAAGAGATGTAATACTGGCTTAAATTTAAAAACCAGTTGCTGTTGAGTCAACTCCGACTCATGGCTATCCCATGTGTGTCAGAGTAGAACTGTGCTCTATAGGGTTTTCAATGGCTAATTGTTCAGAAGTAGATTGCCAGGCCTTTCTTCTGAGGTGCCTCTGTTAGTAGCTGAGCATGTTAACTGTTTGCACCACCCAGAGACTACAGCTTAAATTGAAGTGACTAAGAAATAGTACCGGGCAAAGAGGTGTGGTACAGAACCTTCTTCTCCCATCCACCTTAAGATTCCAAATTAACTCAACAATGGCTACACAGCTCAACAAAGTTTAGGGAATTTGTGGTAAGAAGCCTGCTCTCGCCTCTCCTTTGCCATAAAACACTGTCTCTTTTCATATACAATTAAAGATGACCAAGAGGGCAATGGGCTTGAGATCTTGGGAAGCCGCCTTCTTCAGGAAGAGGATGATGGCACTGCAAGGGAGGCCAGCATAGCCAGGAGAAGCTGGGTCAGCGCAGCACCAGCCCCCAACTCACTGTGCTGGCCCAGTTCTATATGGAGGGAGGCAGCTGCACAAAAGGTGGAGGTTTTGATGAGTAGGATGGGTGAGGGCTCTGAGGGCCCAAGCACGGGATCTGCTTTGCAGACACAGCAGCAATCTTAACCCTTAGAGGTGTCACAGAGTCTCACATGACTCTTCCAACAAGCCTGTTGTGGAAATCACGATTCCCACACAGGATGCAGTGACGCAGGATTTGCTGTTCACACTGCTCAGGTCCACCTGAAATCAGAATCCAGGTCTTCGGTAGCTAAATGTTTTTCCTTCCCCTTACCGAACCAAGGCGACATGGGCATTCCCTCATGGATCACTGCACTGGTTGCGGCTCAGCCTCAGCACCAGGAACACCGCATCTCTATGATGGGCGGCTCCGAAACAAACGTTCATGGGGAAGGGAGAGGATGCGGGGAGTAGGCTGACCAGAGCCCCCTCAGGGCCCCGGCTTCGGGCCTGTCTGCGGTTTGCCTCCACTGGGGCTACTGGCCAGTTGGGCGCACACCTTTCCAGGTGGACCAGTGTTGGGAAAAGTAGCCGCTACTGGTGAGGAGGGTCACCAGACACTCCTGCAGGAGCCCCCTTATCCAGGCACAGAAGAGGAGACAGGCGCTTCCACAGGCGGGAAACCGCCTGGCCGAGCGCATACCCCTGAGGAGACGCGCCCCAGGTTTGCAATTCCAAGGTCCGTGGTCTTTCCACTCTCTCCTCCTCGTTCCCAAACGGCCCTTCTTGCTCGCTTTTCCTGCGGCCACCCACCCAGGAACAGGACCCTCCCAAAGGCAGCCCGGGGCCAACTAGCAGCGGGAGCTGGGAGACAGCAGGACCCCCTCGGGGACCGCCACCCCAGCCTCCGCCCCTCAAGGCAGGCTGCCGATGGACTTGCGCGCAGTGCTGGCGGGCGCCCCTTCCTTAAGGAGATGGATCCACTGGCCCTCGCTTCCAGTGCACTGACACACTTCCCCCAAGCGACCGGCCCGCGGCCCTGCACCAGGACGCCTCACCTCACGCAGCAGGCGCTCCAGGTGCTGCTCTGCCCAGGCAGCCAGGGTGTCAGGCGGACGCGCATGCCGCAGCAGCTCCCGCTCCTCCTCGAGCACGGCCACCCGGCCCTGCAGCGCGGCAGCCTGGGTGCCCAGCAGCAGGCAGGCCGCCGCTGAGCCCACGGAAAGCAGCAGGCACAGGGCGCTCACTGCTCGGGCTCCGGGCGCCAGCGCGGTACTTCCCCCACCGCAGCTGCCCGCCTGGCCGCTCTTCTGCGCCTCGCCGCTGCTCTCGTCTGAGTGCATGGCACGCTCTTGGAGGCGCGTGGGCTTTCCGAGATGGGTGGTGTGGAGCTGGGCCCGCAGGCTGAGCGCGCAGGAAGCGGGCGTAAGCGCCTGAGGCACAACGGCAGGCCGGCGCCGGTTCGGCCTCTGGGCAGCAGCTGAACACAACGCACACCCCCTTCACCGCCGCCAGCTCCTCCACAGCAGCCACTTTGGGCAGTTTCCTCTATGCAAATAGACCCTGCCAGAAAAGGAGCCGAGACCCACCCAGGGGAGGAGCGGCCCTGCTGGCCCCACAAGGCGAGGGGGCGTGGGCGGGGTGGGAGCTGGCTTCTCCAAGCCGCCCACCGGTGCCTGGGACCCCCTGCGTAGCGCACACCTCTACCCTCACCTGCCCTGAGCATGTGGCCTGCACCCACACTAGCGTGCGGACCTGAGCCTCCCAGCTGAATCCCTGCTGCAACCCCAAGAGGTTTGAAGTGCGCCCGGTGACTCCGCGGGCCTTCTGCAGCGCACCCCAGACTACAGCACAATTTGTGCCTTGGGAGCATTCTCCTGAACTTGTGAATTAACCTTTCTGACAATTTACAAAAACTTCAGAACTTCAACCCTGTGGAAAACTTGGCGGATCCGCCCTAGATGGGGGCTTAGCGCCGCTTGGTGGCCGAAAGTGACCTCTGCGCACTCACGTTTAGAGAGGCAGTCCTAGATGAGATTGCGCCAAGCAGAAGGGATGCCTCTTAGCATCTTAATTCTCTCACCATTTATGATGTGCCAGAAATGGTGCAGGAAACAGAAATGGTAAGATATTGTTCCTAACCTAGAAAGGGCTTTTATTTAAGAAAACCTAAACTATAACAAATGGAAAAGAGGGAAAAAGGAACTCCAACTTTGTTGACGGCTGAATTCTGCAATGGAAACACAACTTGGCAAAAAATGATTCAGTATGCATGACATGTAAGAGTCCTTGGGTGGCGCAAACAGCTAAGTGCTAGACTACTAGCCAAAAGGTTGGCATCTTGTAAGACAGGCCTTGGCGATCTGCTTCTGAAAGGTCACAGCCTTGAAAACCCTATGGAGCACAGTTCTACTCTGACACAGACGGGGTTGCCATGAGTCAGATTCCAATGGACGACAACTAACAGCAATGCACCACATTTGACCTATACTGCAATTCTGCTGCAAATTTAAAGCATTAAGACTGGAAAGTTCTCTGGTGCACAACTGGGGTCCAGAGAAGAGAATGAAGCTCCTTTGCCAGAGTGGCCCTAACAGTCTTGGCAGGAAAGGTGAGAAAGTCAGGCCGTGCTGTCCGCTTCCTTCCAAATTCCTACCGGGCATATTCATATCCTAAAATGGGTCACAAGTAACTCTCCCAGCAAACTCCTGTTATGTCCAAGGAAAAACATCTTCCCAGACTGCCCCATCTAAGGTGGCTGTACCCTCAGTCCCACTCAGAGGAATTACTCAGGGGTCAGGATATTTATCTAAAATTACCTTTTTATTAACTACAGTATTTTTGCAAATAACATACCCATGTCAATAATGTGCCCACACATATAATGCCTGCATAGCTCACTTATGAAAATAGCAAGGAGGGTTGCATGGGCTGGCAAAAAACATATAATACATGCATTATTTACATAAAAATACGGTATATCTCCTTTGTCTCATTCACCACTGTTTCCTCAAATAATAGAACAGCCTCTGGCTCATAGTTGGTGCTCAATACATATTTGTTAATTAAGGAAAGGTGAAAATATGTTTACTATCTACAGCTTATTTTAAAAAGCATGCAAGAAAATATATACTACTTGTGTCGGTTGGAGTCCAGGAAGGAGAGAGATGGCATCCTTACAAAACGTGACTGAAGACATCTGAATGTAAGGGCTCTTCACAAAGCAAGGAAATGAAGGAAAACCAACAAGGGCACTGAAGAAGCTGTCAACAGGGCTAGCAACAGTGGGAGCTGAAGGCGCAAGAGGAGGGAACTCTTATAGGAGTGCTGAAGAGCTTATTCAAAGAGGGCTCCTCAATAGGGGCGGTGGCCTTTGATAAAGGGACACAGCCTCTGCTCTCTCCTGCTGGGACCTCCCATTGATCAAACCTACAGGACAAGGGAGCCCAGCTGATGCAGTGCAAAGAGTCACCATCCTGAGGGCTGAGAGAAGAGTCAGAAGGATGGGGAATGGATCTAGAAGGTCAAAGAATGGGGCAAAAAAAGAGGGAATACCCACTACATTATGTAACATGTAGTACTTAAAAACCAGTTGCCATCTAGTCAATTCCAACTCATGATGACCCCATGTGTGTCAGAGTAGAACTGTGCTCCACAGGGTTTTCAATGGCTGATTTTTTTGAAAGCAGATCACCAGGCTTTTCTTCTGAGGTGCCTCTGGGTAGACTCAAACCACTAACCTTTCAGTTAGCAGCTAAGCGTGTTAACTGTTTGCACCACCCAGGAAGTCCATATAGCACTTACCAAGGTCAGTCTAGTTACTGCTGCCTCTGAATGTCTTATCTGCTAGCAACAGGTTAACTTTAGCCCCTGACATGGCATTATTCCTCAGGAAGACCAACTGGCCACCCGGTCTCTAATCCACTACATTGAACTTCCTCCATCCTGGAACAGCAGTTTGACCCTCATAGGGATAGATATCTATCTCAGGTACAGGTTTATCTTTCCTGTCTGCAGAGCCTCAGCCAGCACTATCTATCCTTACGGAATACCCCACCCACAGCCTAGCAGCCAACCAAGGCACCCAGTTTACAGCAAAGGAGGTGTGGGAGTGAGCCCATGACCATGGAATCTACTGGTTGTATTAAATACTGCACCAGCCAGCAGCAGCCAGCTTCACAGAACTCTGGAACTACCTTCTAAAGGGACAGATAAACACTCTGATGCAGGGTTGTCTTTCAGGGTGTGGTATATACATTAAATCAGGGGCCTCTATACGTATGATGTTATGTTCCCAGTAGGTCTCTGTGTAGCTCAAATGGTTTGTGCTCAATTACTAACTTAAAGGGTAGTGGTTTGAACCAACCCCGCAGCACTACAAAAGAAAGGTCTGGTAATCTGCTTCCATAAAGATTATAGCCAGGAAAACCCTATGGAGAAGTTCTACTCTGTAACACGAGGTTGCCATGAGTCAGAATTGACTCAACAGCAACGAGTTTGGTCTTTTTTACCTTCCCAGTAGGAAGAATACATGGGTCCAGGAACCAGGGATGGATGCAAGAGTGCCCCACTGCAGGATTTTGTGCTTGCAGACCCCACAGCTCTGGGCTCTGCAGGATTGGAGGTCCTAGTTCTCAAACAGGGTGTACTCTTTCCAGGGGACTTAGCAAGGGTCTCATTAAACTACAAGCTATAGCCACCACTCAAAGCACTTTGAACTCTGTGCCCAGGGACCAGTAGTCAAGAAGAAGAGTCACCACTTTGGCATGAATAACTGACCCTGATCAGCAGGAGGTAGGGCTGCTATTATACAGTGGGGGCTGGGAGGAATATGCCAGGTGCCTCGTGATACTCCTTTACGCTACTGTAACTGTGAAAAAAAGACATGAAGCAACACTAGCCAGATGATTGACAAGGGCTCAGACTCTTCAGAATAATAAAAAAACAAAAACAAAAAACCAGTAAAACAAAAACCAAACCAAACGCTGTAGAGGCAATTCCAACTCATGGCAACCCCGTGTGTGTCAGAGTAGAACTGTGATCCACAGGGTTTTCAATGGCTGATTTTTTGGAAGTAGACTGCCAGGCCTTTCTTTCAAGATGCCTCTGGGTGAACTAAGACAGAACCTCCAACCTTTGGTTAACAGCTGAGTGCATTAACCATTTGCATCAACTGAGCGACTCCTCGGAATAAAAGGGCATTATAAAAAATTTTATAAAACGGGAGATTATTTGGGTCAGATAGGATGGAGAACCATCGTTGTTGTTTGTTGCTGTTGAGTCGATTTTGACTCATAGCGACCCCAAGTGTGCAGAGCAGAACTGCTCCATAGGGTTTTTAAGGCTGTGACCTTTCAGAAGCAGATCACCAGGCCTGTCTCCCAAGTAGCTTCTGCTGGGTAGGTTCAGACCACCAAGCTTTCAGCTACATCGAGAACACTGTAGTAGAACATAATAATGCTGATAATGAAAGTGTTCAAAAACTGTTCAAGAAGGTAGGGGTACTTAATCCATTTTTTAAAAACTTTCAGCAAAAATGACTTAAATTAAGCTGTAAGACTTAAGGGAATAGGATTCAATTACATGGGGAAATTGTTACATAAAAAAGATAGTATAATGTGGTAGAAAATGTGCCAGGTCTTGACTCAAAATGCTTTGATTCTGGTCCTGGCTCTACTAATAGCTCACAGTATAACTTGAAGCAAGCTACTTACCTTCTCAGATCCTCAGTTTTCCAGCTTGTAAAATGGAGATACTGATAGGGGCTGGATTTACCCTCCTTCCTAAAACAACTAGAAAACCAGACAGAATATATGAAAAAAGTTTTCAAGGTATTAAAGATCAGAAAACAAAGACAGGGATTCCTGGGAGATAGGAAACAAATGAAGGGGGTCCAAGGATTACCCTAGCTTACTCTCTGGAGAGATTTTCTAGGCCATGGTGCAGGGAGGGGGGAACCCTGGCAGTTGTCCTGAGGTGAAGAGATGGATCTGGGAGACTGGGGAGGCCAGGGCAGCTGGAGTTAGCAAGTAGAGGATTGGAGAGAGGGAGAGCCGCAGAGAGAAAACCAGAGATCTGCAGATAGTTCCCTGGAGTCTCCACTTGAGTTCAGATCAGCATGTGTATGTGAGCAAACTACCTTAGACCAGGGAAAGAACCATCCAGGAGAATTAGATTCTAATTATTAGAAGAAATAATCCCCATACCTTACACAAGGCCAGGAATTGTTCTTATTCCTACCAGCTATTAGAAAACCTGGGGCATAGGGCAGAGTAAGGAACCCTGGTGGCACAGCAGTTAAGTGCTCAGCTGCTAACTGAAAGGTTGGTGGTTTGAGTCACTAGCCGCTCCAGGGGAGAAAGATGTGGCAGTCTGCTTCCATAAGGATCACAGCCTTGAAGCCTATGGGGCAGTTCTACCCTGTCCTGTAGGGTTACTATGAGTCAGAATTGGCTCCATGGCAGTGGATTTGATTTGGTTTTGGATAGAGTACTCAAAAAGCTTTTACCCTCAGTCCCATACCAAAAAACTAAACTTGTTGCTGTCGAGTGAATTCCAACTCACAGTGACCTTATAGGACAGAGCAGAACTGCCCCATAGGGTTTCCAAGCAGCGGCTGGTGGATTCGAACTGCCGACCTTTTGGCTAGCAGTTGAGCTCCTAAACACTGCACCTCAGCACTAGCGAAAAAATAGTTTTAGAATGCTAATCTGTTCCTGCCTAACAAAACTTAAAAGCAAAATGTGAAAAACCCAAACTGATTCCAAGTAAATTAACCATGTCCCAGAACAAAGCTCAAGCATATAAGAATATAAAAATATCCAGTATCCAACCAGGTAAAATTCAAAATGCCTGGCATCCAATCAAAAATTACCAGGCATACAAAGCAGCAAGAAATAGACCCCATAAAGAGAAGAAAAATCAATCAAAACTGACCCAGAACAACAGATAGCAGACTTGGTAGACAAGGACATTAAAAGTTATAACTGTATTCCATATATTCAAAGAAATAAAGTTTGAACATTTAGAGACATAGAAGATATATTAAAAAAAGACCAAAAACAAAATTCTAGGAATTAAAATGACAGTGTCTGAGATGAAAAATACACTAAATGGGATTAATGGCAGATTAGACACTGAAGAAAAGATTAGTGCATTTGAAGACAAAGTAATAGAAACTACTGAAAATGAAACAGAGGAAAAAAAGATTAAAAACAAATCAATCAGTGAGCTGTGGGACAATTTCAAGTCGCCTAAATATATACGTGGAAACCCTGGTGAGTGCAGTGGTTAACAGCTACGGCTGCTAACCAAAAGATCAGCAGTTCGAATACACCAGGCACTCCTTGGAAACCCTAAGGGGCATTTTCTCTGTTCTTCAGGGTTGCTATGAGTCAAAATCGACTCGACGGCAGCGGGTTTTGGTTTAACATATATGTTCCTGGAGAAGGACATCATGCTTGGTAAAGCAGACAGCAAAAAAGAAGACCCTTAACAAGATGGACTGACACAGTGGCTCCAACAATGGGCTCAAGCATAGCAACAATTTTGAGGATGGCACAGGACCAGGCAGTGTTTCCTTCTGTTGTACACAGGTTCACTATGAGTCGGAACCAACTCAGTAGCACCTAACAACAACAATATGTATGTAACCAAAATCTCTGGGAGGGTAGAGAGCAGAAAAAAAAAAAAAACTGAATGGCTGAAATTTTTTTTTCCAAATTTGATAAAAACTATAAACTCACATATTCAAGAATCTCAATGAACCCCAAGCACAAGAAACAAGAAGATAATCACCCAAGGCACATCATAGTCAAACTGCTTTAAAGTAAAGAAAAAAGCTTAAAAGCAATCAGAGGAAAAGGACACGTACAGAGGAACTAAGATAAGAATAACAATAGGCTTCTTATTGGAAATAACGCAACCCAGAAGATACAGGAGCAACATCTTTTGTAAATCTAAAATTCTATACCCTGTGAAAATATCTTTAAAAAGCAAAACAGACTTCTGGCAGCATGGCACTCGAGGCAGATGCACCATGCCGTCCCTCCAGAGCAAAGATCCGAGAAACTGAGCCAGAGAAAACAGCAATCCTGAAACCCTAAACATCAAATGAAGAGATAGAGAACTCAGCCAAGCACCAAATGGAGTAAGAAACTGACAGAGAACAGAAAGCGAGGAGACATACATGCAGAGGTCCCCTTATCAGCTAACGCAGCACAGATTCGCCATCTTGGACTTCCATCAGAGCCAAGCAAACAGGGGGTACAAGAAAACAGCTTCACAGAGCTTCCAGCAGGAGACAGAATAACCGGCAACCAGCGATATATGCCTTCCCACCCCGCAACCTTCTTCACCCCCACTCGGCCTCCTCTGCTTCCCGTGGCCACAGTCTCTTGGCCGGGAAGCACCAGCTGCTTAGATTCCACCCGTCTGCACTGGGCGACTCCCTCACTGCCATTTGTTGGCTGCTGGTGTTGCTTTTTTCCGCTTCTTTTGATTTCTTCCTTACCTCTCACCACCACCCCACACCTCCTTTTGCTCAAATACCTGGCCCCATGTGCCATCTTTGCTTCTTCCTGAAAGGCTTTGGACCTCGCCTTGAAAGTAAAACTGCTTCCTGGTCCTTGCTGCCATGCTGATGGGATCCTGGGGCTTTTTGTTTTGAATCGTTTGTTTTCTTCTTTTATTCTTGAATTGGGAGCCTGTTCTAGCCAGGCAGTACTGTGCGGCTTGGTACCTACTCCCTCAGTTTGCGCAGACGCGCAGAAGGATCCCTGAGGGCATTTCTTTTTAAGTGGGGTTTTTTCTTTTCTTTTTTGGGGGGTTTTTCTTTTTTTTATTTTAATTTGTTTTGTTTTCTTATCCCTCTTTTTCCCTTTTTGTCTTTCTTCATTACTCAGCTTCTTGGCTCTCTATACTTTCCTTTTCTTCCGTCCCCTGAATACGTGGCGCTGAGTCACACCTCTATGACTTCTAGCCAGGATGTACTTCAACACCGGGGAACAACTTCCTCAGACCTCATAGCCATACCGGAGGGATCCCTGGGAGCTTTTTTCTTTCCAATTTTTATTTATTCATTCTTTTTTCTTTTTCCTCATTTTGTTTTTCTCCATTCCATAGTCTCTCATCTCTCCACTCCAAAGGCAAGCTCCCCCAGCACTCTTTTTTGTTTGTGTATTTTTGGCTCCTGTTCCTCTCTCCTCTCCCCCATACCCATCTTAGCTCCACAAATCACAATCTCCACCCCTCCATCCTGCCTACCTGCACCATGTGCTTAACATCACACCACCAAGCAGCACAGGCACAGCCTACCAGAACCTGCCCTGCAATGATTACTGGCTTGCCCTGCTGTCTGTATTTAAGTGCCACAAACAGCCCATCCCAGCAACTCCTCTTCAGCTAGACCTGCCCTGCCGTACCATATCTGAGCAACTGACCCTGCCAATTGGAGAAGGTGAACAGTATCGTGCCCACAGATGAGCAAACAACAAAGAACACACAGCCTGTCTGCTCAGACATAGCCAAATTAAAAAAAAAAAGGACGAAACAAATCTACAATCAATAAATGAGAAAACTAACTACTGAATGCCCCAAAGACAGCAGACAGTATCAAAACATTTACAAAAACAAGACACGATGGTTCCAGTAGGCGTCCAAAATACAACATCAGATGACTTTCCAGTAAAAGACAAGGCACTAGAACTACCTGATAGGGAATTCAAATAGTTAATATTCACAATTATCCAAGAGTTGAAGCAAAAAGCAGACAAAACTGAGGAAAAAATAGACAAATTCCTGGAAAAGGCAGACAAATTCCTGGAAAATACAGACAAAAAAACGGAAGAATTCAGGAAAATAATGCAGGAACAAAATACCAAAATAAATTCACAACTAGAAATTATACAAAAACAATAATTAGAAATCCAAAAGATAGGAAACACCAAGATTTCAGAGATTGACAGTGTCATAGAAAGCATGAGGACCAGATTTGAAACGGTAGAAGGCAGGATCAACGAAATTGAAGACAAACACTTGGATACAACTGTTTGAGGAAAAATCAGAAAAAAGAACGAAGGAAAACGGACAGACCCTGAGAATTATGTGGGATACAATCAAAAGCAAAAATCTGTGAGTGATCAGAACAGCGAGAAAATAGAAAACAGAGAGGATCACTGAAGAACTGCTGACAAAACTTCCCCACTATCGTGTAAGATGAAAAGGTGGCTAGCCAAGCAGCTCAACGAACCCCATATAGGATACACCCCAAAAGAAAATCACCAAGGCATATCCTAATCACACACACCAAAATCAAAGACAAAGAATCCTGAGAGCAACTCATGAAAAACAAGAAGCCACATACAGAGAAGAAACAATAAGACCAACCTCAGATTATTCGGCAGAAACCATGCAAGAAGGCAATGGGATGACATATATAAAACCTTCGAAGAAAAAAATTGCCAGCCAAGAATAACATATCCTGCACAAACTCTCGTTCAGATGTGATGGTAAAATTAGGACACTTCCAGATATAGAGAAATTAAATGAATATGTAAAAACCAAACCAAACTTACAAGAATTCTTAAAGTGAGTCCTTTGATCTGAGAGCGAACAACTTCAGCTCAGAGGCTAATCTAGGATACAGGATCGTACCAGCCAGATACCAATCAACTCTCAAGGACTATGCAAAACCAAAAGAAATACAACAGGGAATCAGAGCAGTTAATCTGTAAATGACAACAGCATCAGAACAATAAGAGAGTAATACGTGTCGTAGGTATAGAACCTTCTAATGGAGAGGAAGGCAAGGTGATACCAAGTAACAATAGACTGCTTCAAACTTAGAAAGATAAGGGTAAATTTCACGGTAACCACAAAGAAAGTTAACAAACATACTCATAAAAATAAAGAGGAAACAAAGTCTCAGTAAAAACAAAACCTACAAAAACAAACGAAAAAAAAAACCCACAAGCAAAAGGAATTCAGTACAGAAGAGTAAGAAGAACAAAGAAAACGTCACCACCACAAAAAAAAGCACTACAAAATGACAGCAATAAACTCACATCTATCAACAATTAAACTGACCGTAAATGGCCTCAACACATCCATAAAGAGACGGAGAGTAATAGAATGGATAAAAAACAGGATCCATCAATATGGTGTCTACAAGAGACACACCTTAGAAACAAAGACATGGATTTATTAAAAATCAAAGGTTGGAAAAAAATATATCAAGCTAACAACTACCAAAAAAGAGCAGGAGTGGCATTACTAATTGCAGATAAAATAGACTTTAAAACAAAATTCACCATAAAAGATAAAGCAGGACACTATATAATGATTAAGGGGACAATCCATCATGAAGACATAACCATAATAAACATCCACCCACCCAATGACAGGGCTCCAAAATACATAAAACTCTAACAGTACTGAGAGAGAAATGGACAGTTCCACAATAATAGTAGGAGACTTCAACACACCACTCTCAGTAAAGGATAGAACATCTAAAGAGAAACTCAGTGAAAACACAGAAGACCTAAAGGGCACAATCAGCCAACTTGATCCCACAGACATATATAGAACATTCCATCCAACAGCTGCAAAGTACACATTCTTTTCCAATGCACACGGAACATTCTCCAGAATAGACCACATCTTATGCCACAGAGCAATCCTCAACAAGATCCAAAACGTTGAGATAATACAAAGTAGCTTCTCTGACCACAATGCCATCAAGGCAGAAATTAACAACAGAAAGAGCAAGGAAAAAAATCAATTACATGGAAACTGAATAACACCCTGCTTACAAACCACTCGGTAATAGAGAAATCAGAGATGGCATCAAAAAATTCCTAGAATCAAATGAGAATGAAAACACCTCATACCAAAACCTTTAGGACACAGCAAAGGCAGTCCTCAGAGGACAATTTACAGCAATAGATGCACACATCAAAAAAGAAGAAAGGGACAAAATCAAAACATTGACTAGACAACTCAAATATAGAACAGCAAAAAAGGCC
>NW_004443947.1:231481-273810 GCF_000243295.1 Trichechus manatus latirostris | reverse complement strand
CCTGATCTTCGACAAGGGCCCAAAGTCCATCAAATGGGGAAAAGACAGTCTTTTTAACAAATGGTGCTGGCAAAACTGGATATCCATCTGCAAAAAAATGAAACAGGACCCATACCTCACACCGTATATAAAAACTAATTCAAAATGGATCAAAGACCTAAATATAAAGCAAAAAAACTATAAAGTTCATAGACGAAAAAATAGGACCAACACTACAGGCCCTAATACACAGCACTAACAGGATATAAACCATAATCATCAACACACAAACCTCAGAAGATAAGCTAAATAACAGGAAACTTCTAAAAATCAAACACCTATGCTCTTCAGAAGACTTCTCCAAAAGAGTAAAAAGAGAACCTACAGACTGGGAAAAAATTTTTGGACAGTACAAGTCAGACAAAGGTCTAATCTCCATAATCTATAAGAAAATCCAACACCTCTACAACAAAAAGACAAGCCTATTAAAAAATGGGCAGAGGAAATGTACAGACACTTCATGAAAGACATTCAAGCCAACAGACACATGAGGAAATGCTCACGTTCACTAGCCATTAAAGAAATGCAAATTAAATCCACAATGAGATACCATCTCACCCCAGCATTACTGGAACGAATCAAAAACACTGGAAGTAACAAATGTTGGAGAGGCTGCAGGGAGATCGGAACTCTTGTACACTGCTGGTGGGAATGCAAAATGATACAACCATTTTGGAAAACGATATGGCGCTTGCTTAGAAAGCTAGAAATAGAAATACCATACGATTCAGCAACCCTACTCCTAGGAATATATCCTCGAGAAATAAGAGCTGTCACACAAATAGACATATGCACACCCATGTTCATGGCGGCATTGTTCACAATAGCAAAACGATGGATAACAACCTAGATGCCCATCAACAGATGAATGGATAAACTACGGTACATACACACAATAGAGTACTACACAACAATAAAGAATGATGAATCTGTGAAGCATCTCATAACATGGATGAAACTGGAGGACATTATGCTGAGTGAAATAAGGCAATCAAAAAAGGGCAAATATTATATGAGACCTCTACTGTAAAAACTCATGAAAAAGTTTATACACAAAAAGTAACAATTTTTGTCGGTTACGAGGGATGGGAGGGGTGGGGGGGAATACTAAATAGACAATAGGTAAGTGGTATCTTGGGTGAAGGGTGAGACAGTACACAATACTGGGGAAGTCAGCTCAACTTGTACAAGGAAAGGTCATGGAAGCTCCATAAACACATCCAGACTCCCTGAGGGACTGAATTGCTGGGCGGAGAGCTGTGGGGACCATGGTCTCGGGGAACCTCTAGCTCAATTGGCGTAACACAGTTTATAAAGACAATGTTCTACATTCTACCTTGGTGAGTAGCGTCTGGGGTCTTAAAAGCCTGTGAGCAGCCATCTAAGATACTTCACTGGTCTCACCCCTTCAGGAGCAAGGGAGAAGGAAGACAACAGGATACAAAGAAAAGATTAATCCAAAGGACTAATGGACCACAGCTACCAAGGCCTCCACAAGACTGAGTCCAGTACAGCTAGATGGTGCCCGGCTACCACCGACTGGTCTGACCAGGATCACAACAGAGGGTTCTGGACAGAGCTGAAGAAGGATGTAGAACAGAATTCTAACACACACAAAAAAGACCAGATTTACTGGCCTGACTGGAGAAGCCTCGAGAGTATGGCCCTCAGACACCCTTTTAGCTCAGTGGTGAAGTCACTTCTGAGGTTCACTGTTCAGCTGGGGATTGGACAGCCCCATAAAACAAAAAGGGACTGATGAGGCACAGCAGTCCAGGGACAAGGACTAGAAGGCAGAAGTGGACAGGAAAGCTGGTGATAGGGAACCCAAGGTTGAGTAAGGACAGTGTTGACATGTAGGGGGGTTGTTAACCATTGTCATAGGGCAACATGTGTACTGTTTAATGAGAAACGATTTTATTCCTTAAACCTTCATCTAAAGTGAGAAGAGAAGCACAGCTGGAATAAGGTAATCAATGTCACTGAATTGTGCATGTAGAAATTTTTGAAATGGTGTCTCTTTGGCTATGTATATTTTCAGCAAAAAAAACGTCGAGAAGGGAGAGTGTTGACATGTTGTGGGGTTGTTAACCAATGTCATAAAACAGTATGTATACTGTTTAATGAGAAACTATTTGTTCTGTAAACGTTCACCTAAGGTAGAATTAAAAAAATAAATAAAAAGCAAAATACTTTCTCAGATATAAAACAGGTAAAAGAATTCATCACCAGCATATCCACAATAAAAAGAAATGTTAACAAAGCAAGTAACGAAGAAGAAAAACCACACCAGATGGAAACATGGATTTACACAAAAGGAATGAAGAGCACTGGAAATAGGAATGGTCATGAACTGAATTGTGTCCCCCAAAAATATCTGTCAACTTGGCTGGGTTACGATTCCCAGTATTGTATGATTGTGTACCATACTGTAATCTGATGCAATTTCCTCATGTGTTGTAAACTCTACCACTATGATGTAATAAGATGGATTAGCAGCAATTACACTGATGAGGTCTACAGGATTAGATACTGTCTTAAGCCCATCTCTTTTGATATAAAAAAGAGAAACGAGCACAGACACTCTCAGACCAAGGGAAGACTGATGATATCGACCCTCCTCTGGAGCCAATACAGAAAGCCTTTCCCTGGAGATGATGCCCTGAATTTGGACTTGTAGCCTACTAGTCTGTGAGAGAATAAATTTCTCTTTGTTAAAGCCATCCACTTGTGGTATTTCTGTCATAGCAGCACTAGAAGACTAAGACAGCAACTATATGGGTAAATATAAGACTGCATATCATTTAAACCTCTTTAAAAGATTACTTACAGTTTAAAGTAAAAACAGTAACAATGTTTATAGCATTTTAACATGTGGCTAAGTAAAATGTATGATAACAATATCACAAAGCCCAGGAGGGGAGAAAGTTTACTCTTGTACAATTCTTAAACTGGATGTGAAGTGGAATAATTTCACTTGAAGGTATATACTACAAACTATAAAGCAACCACTCCAGAACCACAGAATTATAGTTAATAAACGACCAAGGAGTGAAAATAGAATCATGAAAAAATATTCAATCCAAAATGAGACAGAAAAAGAGGACAATGGGAACAAACAACAGATGGGTCAAATAGAAAATAACAAGATGGTAGATCTAAACCTAACCATATCAATAATCAAAATGGTCTAAACACAATTTGAAGGCAAAGATTGTCAAATTGGATAAAAAAGCAACAACCAACTATATATGTCTGCAAGAAATAGTTTAAACAGACGCAAGATGAAAAGCGTAAGGATGGAAAGATACACTAACGTTAAAATGGAGACATTCCCTGTATGTGCTTGTTTCAGATGGTTCCTGTATGACTAAAAGCAAAATAATAGGAATATAATTTGTAGACTGTAGAATATCATAAAAATCAGAATACAGGGAAAATGGTAAAAATATTGATAGCTACCAATCACTAGCATTTTATGTAAATTATTTTATTTAATCCTCACAGTAACACTCAGGGAGGTAAATGAGGATATTCATGGACGAGGAAATTAAAGAGAATATGTAACTTGTCCACATACAAAGGTGGTAGCCAGGATCTGAACCCAAACAGACTCTGAAGGCAATCTTCTTTTCACAAGCCGTGTTGCTCTCGTGTGCAACTGAGGACATACAATAATTTAAATGTTTCTAACTTTCAAAATCATTAAGTAAAAATGGCAAGATCTTTTACAATTAAACTCTCCTAGCAATGACACAGAAATCCTTGTGGTGCAGTGGTTAACTGCTGCAGCTGCTAACCAAAAGGTTGGCAGTTCAAATCCACCAGGCGCTCCTTGGAAACTCTATGGGGCAGTCAGAATTGACTCGACAGCAATGAGTTTGGGTTTTTGTTTTTTTTTAATCAATAATACAGAGACCTGGTGGCACAGTGGTTAAGAACTTGGCTGCTAACCGAAAGGCTGGCAGTTCGAATCCACCAGCTGCTCCTTGAAAATGCTGAGGCAGGTCTATTCTGTCCTACAGGGCTGCTATGAGTCGGAATCAGCTTGACAACAATGGGTTCGGTTTGTTTTTTAATCAGTGACGCACTCCAAATATCATGTAAGCCTGTTCTTCTCATTCTCAAAACTGTACATGCTGATGCATGCTACTGGCCTGAAGTGCAGGAAGGGGAGATAAAAACCTTTAGTTGAGAGTAAATCCAGCAACTTTTTAAAAAAGCACTGGATTTAATTTCTAGAAAACCTCTATTTTCATTTATAACAGGAAACATTTTAATTCATCTGAGGAGCCATGCCCCCAAATCTATAACTGATGTTTAGTTCATCTCATTACATGAAAATATTAACATGAAATTGTTAATAATATCCAAAAGACCTAAGCCTGTGGGGTGCCAGCCTCAAAAAAGGATGTTTATTGTGACTTCAAGTCTTCATAATTAAATTTATGATCTGTCTCCCCAAAATTGGAACATTTAAAACCAAACTAAAACCAGGAAAGGAATGAATTTAAGAAAATATATCTGAATAGAAGACATTTTTGATTGGTAAAAAATTAAACAAACTTCTTGGAAAATACTTCTTCCTCTTCTAGTTTCAAAACTCCAATGTTAGGGCATCAAAAACAGAATAGATAACTTAGCAATTCCTGATGCAGTAAAGAGGGATGATTAACACTACTGGGAAAATAAAAAATAAATTACACTGATCTGGGTTAAAGAATTTACAGAAAAAAAGGAACTGCTACTAGTGAAACTACTAAACACCAGTTAAACTGCTACATGTTTTTAGTCACCCTATAACATAGGTATTAGTAACTTACTCCCCAAAACAAAGAAGACCTGGCACTAGAATTAGAACCAAAATGGTAAGAAGTCTGAGCTCTCTCAATACCCTGAACTGTTACCCTAAGAAATTAACTGATAGGTAAGAAATAAATGTCTTTAAATATTACAATTTCAACCTAGAGGCTTGATTAGACTCAGGTTCAATCAAACGATTTAATTTTTTTTTTAAAGGGAATTACACCTTACAAGTGCTATGCATGTCTCATTCTATCACCTCAGGAAGCATATCATCTGGTTGTCAACCTGAGGTTCAGATTATCACTGGAGTTCAGATGTTGTCAACCTGACCCTTCCACGATCACATCCCCAATCAATATTTTGCCCAATTACTTTAGGATCCACTCATGATTGGTGCCTGGGTCCATTATTTCATTGAGTTGCAACATACCATTTTTCTAACATTATTTATTAGATGGAATTCTATAAAAAAAAACTTCTCTTCAAATGTAAAATGGTACAACCACTTTGGAAATCAATTTGGCGCTTCCTTAAAAAGCTAGAAATAGAAGTACCATACAATCCAGCAATCCCGCTCCTTGGACTACATCCTAGATAAATAAGAGCCGTCACACGAATAGATATATGCACACCCATGTTCACTGCAGCACTGCTCACGACAGCAAAAAGATGGAAACAACCTAGGTGCCCATCAATGGACGAATGGATAAACAAATTATGGTATACCCACACAATGGAATACTACGCAACGATAAAGAACAACGATAAATCCGTGAAACATAACATAGAGGAACCTGGAAGGTATTATGCTGAGTGAATTTAGTCAGTCGCAAAAGGACAAATATTATTTAAGACCACTAATATAAGAGCGCAAGAAAAGGTTTAAACACAGAAGAAAACATTCTTTGACAGTTACAAGGGTGGGGAGGGAGGGGGAGGGGTATTCACTAACTAGATAGTAGACAAGAATTATCTTAGGTGAAAGGAAGGAAAGCACACACTACAGGGGAAGTCAGCACAACTGGACTAAGCCAAAGCTAGAAGTTTCCTAAATACAACCAAACACTTCAAAGGACAGAGTAGCAGGGGCAGGGGTCTGGGGATCATGCTTTCAGGGGACATCTAGGTCAACTGGCATAACAAAGTTTATTAAGAAACTGTTCTGATTCCACTTTGGTGAGTAGCATCTGGGGGGTCTTAAAAGCTAGTGAGTGGCCATCTAAGATGCATCATTTGGTCCCAACCACCTGCAGTAAAGGAGAATGAAGAACACCACAGACACAAGTATTATTAGCCCAAGAGACAGAAAGGGCCACATAAACCAGAGACTTTCATCAGCCTGAGACCAGAAGAACTAGATGGTGCCTGATTACCACCAATGACTGCCCTGACAGGGAACACAACAGAGTCCCTGACGGAGCAGCAGCAAAGTGAGGTGCAAAAATTCTAATAAAAAGACCAGACTTAACGGTTAGACTGAGACTGGAGGGACTCTGGAAGAAATGGACCCTGGACTGTTAGCCCGAAACCAGAACTATTCCCGAGGTCAACTCTTCAAAGATTAGGTCAACTCTTCAAAGATTAGACTGGACTGTGGGGCATAAAATGATACTCGTGATGAGTGTGTTTCTTAGCTCAAGTAGATTCATGAGACTAAATGGGCAGCTCCTGTCCAGAGGCGAGATGAGAAGGCAGAGGGTCAGGAGCTGGGTGAATGGACACCGGAAATCTGGGGTGGAAAGGAAGAGTATGCTGTCACAGTATAGGGAGAGCAACTAGGATCACGTAGCAATGTATGTATAAATTTTTGTATGAGAGTAACTTGAATTGGAAACTTTTCACTTAAAGAACAATTAAAAAAAAAAAAGGGACCAGACTTACCAGTCTGACAGAGACTGGAGAAATCCCGAAGAGTATGGTCCCCGGACACCCTTTTAACTCAGTACTGAGGTCACTCCTGAGGTTCACCCTTCAGCCAAAGATTAGACAGGCCCATAAAACAAACAATAACACATGTAGCTCAACCATGTGTATGAGACTAAATGGGCATACTACCCCAGGGGCAAGGATGAGAAGGCAGGAGGGGATAGGAAAGCTGGATGAATACAAATAGCGAACCCACAGTCAAGAAGGGGAGTTAGACAAGTCGTGGGGTTGGCAACCAGTGTCACAAAATGTGTGTTTTAATTGTTTAATGAAGAAACTAATTTGCTCTGTAAACGTCCATCTAAAGCACAATAAAAAATTAAAAAAAAAAAACCTTCCCTTCATTAACTATCAGGTTACAGTAGAAATGGAGACTAGAGGAATGGACATCACTATGAAGAAATCTTGAGACAGATAATTTTTTTTTACTGATTTCATTAGGAAAGAAATAGCATGAAAAAATAAAAAGGTATGTACAGTGATTGACTTGAGATACATTAGCCATGTGTGGGCCTTGACTGGGTCCTGATTCAAACAAACCAACTATAAAACGACTTTTTTTGACAATCAGGAATTTAAATATAGACTATCAGATGATCAGGAATTACTTTGTTAGACAATAATGGCATTATAACTATGTAAAACAAACCCTTGTTAAGAGATATATACAGAAATAGTACAGGTAAAATGACATGTTATCTGGCATTTGTATTAAAATATAACAGGGAAATAAGTTGGGGAACAGATAAAACAAAATCTCCAAAATAATTTTAATTTTTGAAGCTGGGCTATACGTACAGAGGCTCATGATTCTATCTGACTTTTTTATTATGTCTTACAAGGTTCGTAAGTTAAAAAAGTAATCACTAATATAAATCTGTTGCTGTCAAGTTGATTCCAGCTCATGTAGAACTAGTCAACGCCCCCAAATGACTTACGTGTATTCACATTAGGAAGACTGCCTCTAACTGCTAGAGCATTTGTAAAACTAACCTAATCTGACTTTTGAACTTTACATCCTTCTCTACCTAAAAAGGAGCTTTGGTAGTGCAGTGGTTAAGCATTTGGCTGCTAACCAAAAGGTCAGCAGTTCAAATCCACCAGCCACTCCTTGGAAACTCTATGGGGCAGTTCCACTCTGTCTTATAGGGTCGCTCTGAGTCGGAAATGACTCGAAAGCAATGAGTTTCATTTTGGTTTTCTACCTAAAAAAGAACAAGCAAAACCAACCAACCAACCAACCAATAAAATAAACTATATTAAGATCTTTAAGTCCACAATTGTTGACTATCAGTGATTTACAATGATTTCATTCTGACCATAAGCAGTTAAGCAGTACTGAATGTTTAAAATATTTCACTTCTATCAAATTTCGTAGGAATCAGAATTTTCAAACTGGAAAGGAGTTAAAAACTCAGGCTGCCTAATAGACAAAGCATTTCTTCATCCCAGGATGTCCAGATAAGTCTTAAATATTGGTTTCTGCCTACCTACTTAAAACAGAATAACATGATTTCAAATGGCCATACCATATTAACTATTTTAATGGTTGAAGCTACATATCAGTACTGTAGCAAATAAAAACATGAATGAAATCCAATAAGATTTTGTATTAACCATTACTTTCCATCTCATTTCAAGTTTTTTCACAGTAGAGCCATGAAAGACAGTTTGAATTCTCAATCAACACAGTGTATTATCACAGAAGAATGCTATCTAGAATCCAGGAAACCTGAGCTTCTCAAATCACAATTCAGCCACAATTATTGGGATAATCAGGCAAATCATTTCCAAATTCTCTGACATCTAGCACTTTAAGATTATTCAGTTTTTTTTAATTTAATGAACTATAAAAACTTCACATGGTAGTTTCTCTGCTACTGTCAACTTACTAATAACCCACTGTCGTCGAGTCAATTATGACTCATAGAAACTCTATAGGACAGAGTAGAACTTGCCCCATAGGGTTTCCAAGGAGTGGCTGATAGATTCAAATTGCCAACCTTTTGGTTAGTAGCTGAGCTCTTAACCACTGAGCCACCAGGGATACCAGAGCAGACATCAATTTTATTCATCTACTCTGAAAGTCTTGATGAATGAATGCATGGATGCATGAGAATACGTCCAGAAAACAAACAGTATCAGAAAACACTGGAAATAACCAATTTAGCTACACTTTGAAAAATGCCTCATAAAGAAAACCAACCTTAAACTTGAATCAAATTGCTAGAAATAATACACTGAGGCATCACAGTATTAATAAAAATAAATACCTAAATTACAAATAACTCATATTTTACACATTAGCCATTTGGAACTTTTCCCTTTTAGTACTGAAGCTTCCAACACTGTCAAAACACCTGGGGCGTCTAAAAAGTGAGTTCAGAAGTAGAAGAAAAAAGGCAATTAAGAGGAAGCACAGGAGAGATCAAAGAGGGAAGGGAAGGTTGACAACAGATACTCATATAATGAGCCCAGACTGATAAACACCCTGTTAAACATTTCTCCACCTGATTTTTTAAAGTTTCATTTTCATTCCTAAAATTCCATGAATTAGGCCTATGAACTACCAAGTACCTTTTGTGAAGAACATACTTTTCAGAAGGGAAGAGGGTTAGCAATCGTTTCTTAGTAAGAAATGAGTTTCCCTTCCTCTTATATCCTGAGATCAGTTATTCTGAGGGAATGAGTCTTTGATGCGGGAGAAAGTAAAGGTTAACTTAGGAAAGTGAAACACTTGTTGGGGAAAGGATAGGAGGCGGCTTAGGTAGTAGTGGCACTTGAAGAAATCCAAGTGGGAAATAAAGGATGGCAGATGGATGGCAGATCAATGACCACCAACATGGCTAGGCTTTGGAAGAGGCAACTTTTACATCAAATGCTCCCTACCCCTAAAAATACATTTTCTCTTACGATATATTTAACTATTCTGAAAGTACATTCACTATATGTGGACTGTACCTGAGGCCTAAACATAATTTATGTAGTGATTCTATGATAAAGCTTGTTTCAGGGTTCCCAAATTACTAGTCAACTTTAGGAACATGGCATTCCTATATCAGCCAATGTTCCCCTGGAGGATAACGTAGTGGACCCAGACTGGTTTCACTCACTATTTGTCACACCAGAAAATTCCATGCATTTTATGTCTACAATACATCAACAGATAAAACTCAAATCTCTGGTGTAATGCACTTGTGAAATGGGGACACTTTTAACAAAAAACAACCTATATGAATTCTACAACGAAACAGATTTCTACCTGGCAGACTCAACAATATCAATAGATTTTTTTTTTTAAGGAACAGTTACCATCTAGTTTTTATGTGAAAACAGGTATCGTAAGAACAATACCTATAGTCAAACAGTTAACCAACCAATTAGGTTCTAGAAATTTCTGCAGAGCTTCCTTCCTAAAAAAGTATATTCCAATCAAATCCTTCTTTTTCTCCAGTAAGTATTAACACAAATATAAACTGCTTAGTAATAGCCCTGAATTCTTACAGGCTAAGATGTAAGTATTCACTTGACTTGATAAGGAAACAGATGTTAAGACATTTTTAGGACTCAGCATTAAAAACTAAAACCTCAGTCATTAGAATTACTATTTACATGCTTGCAACTCACCAAACAGCCCTTAGCAAATATGATTCTCCAAGCCCACTTTCCAGTTTGACTTTAAATCTTAAATGAAATGTGTATGTATTTTTACTAAAATCAGGGTGGGAAAACTGGCCATCTTTTTACTAATGCCTCCTTATCATCACTAACATCACCCAATGAGAAGGAATACAATACTTACAATTTAATAAGATTCCCCACAGTAGGCATTTTCCTATGGATTTTGGTTTCCAACACCTGCGTGTGTACCACCTAGAGTTAATAATACTTATTATCTATTCAACAATTACAGGAAAAACTTCTAAAGGTAAAAAGTTCTAAATTTGAGGCATATAAAGAATGTTCATTTAAGAACAAAGTAACCAAGATTTCCTTTACTCAAAAAAAATCACTTTAAAGAGTCAACCTCCACGTACAAAAAGCAAGATCAATTACATTTATCACTGGACACAAAGTATATTCCAAAGGTCTTTAAAAATGATAATTAAGCTCAAAAAGGAATATTAATTCTAACTTTTATATTTCATTCATTACCAAGACCATATTTGCTTAACAAGATAATTATGCTATTGATACAAAACATACAGTATTTACACTTAACTGTACAAAATAATTTAATGTTTACAAAAATATTAGAATGTTTAGTTGACTGACACAGTCTTAAGTAATCTCTTCTAGAGAAGTATATAGTAAGACCACTGATTTCCATTTCATTTCTTTTTTAATAAGTCAAAGAAAGGATGCTGCAATGCTTCATCCAAGGTAATTCTTTTGGCTGGATCATATTCTAACATTCTTCGAACCAGGTCAAATAGTTTCTCATGTTCTTCATCATGACAAAGCATAAATTCCTGAAAGAAAAAAAAATCTTTTTAGAAAGATATTAAACAGTGAAAACTTGAGTTGTTCTGACCTTTAATCTTTTTTCTTTTACCTTTAATGGTTTGCAGCGTCTCCTAACATATCTACCAGCAGAACTATGTTCATCCCAATCCAGCTGGTTATGGTGGAAATACTTGCGTTTCCTACAAGAAAAAGAAGTCTCAATCAGTAAAATAACAAAAGATCCACAACTATACCCTGCCCCCAAATGGAGGTGAGGGGACAGATGAAAGTATAAGAGCATGTTTTTTCTGTCTCCTCCTCCTCCCCAGTCTCTCTACACATACATATGTACATACACATATAAACAATTTTTAAAAAATCTCAGCAACAATTATATATTAAGATACCTCACATACCACTTTACTTAATATCCCACCCTGTGAGATTTTAGTATCCCAATTAAGTTGTTTCCAAATACTAATCATGCAACAATGCCAGCTTCAAAAACAGAAAATCCTGGATCCATTCCTATAAATCTTGATTTCATATATCTGAAATGGGCTGGAAATATTTAAATAATTCCTTAGGTGACGTCTGTGGTAAAGCTATGTTTGGAAACCACTATAGTACCTTGCCCAAGGACATATAGCTGGTTAGCAACAGTATGGAATTCAAGCTTAAACAGTTTTGACTCCAAAAGAATAAACTGTTTCCACTATTCCATGTATCATTTTTACATCAATTTAGAAAAACATTTTTACAAAATTTAACTTGTGTAAAAAAAACTATTTTGTTTACTACACCACAAACCACAAGGTAAATACTGCATTAATTTTTTAAAATTTGGCTTTAAAAAAAAAGGGCAAGATGCAGTTATAAGTTACCATTAGTACAGGAAAAAAATTTCAAATTCTGCATTCCTTAGAACAAACAAAACAATAAATTTGGGTTTTCTGTAGTTTGAATATACCTAGGCCATTGCATGCCCCCAACAAAGGGCTTTAATTGTAAAGCGTACCTTGTTTTCTGAATCATGTGTGTTGGTATGGGTCCTAATATTCGTTCCATCATTGCCAGGTGCTCTTTACTATCATGGGTCTAAAAAACGCAGGAAAAAGAAATTTAGCATTCTCCATTTCCCTACATGCACATTAAAAAAGAACACGAGGAAATGGTGCTGACATAAAAACAGAGAACTAGACAACTACACAATTTACATTACCCCACACTTCAAAGATGGAACAATACTGAATGAGCTGTGTTGTGTGCTGTAAACCAAATAATATTAAAATCTCTGAGACCAATCAGTAAGCTTCTGTATAGCGGCCAAAGCCTAGCTTGCTTAATATAAACTGAACCGCTTTCTTCTTTATTTGTATTTCTGTACTGTTTCACTTGAGGAACGACTAGGGAAGATTACCATAAAAACCATCTCCTCATTTAATCAGCTGCCTAACCGAGCGAGATAAGCCTCTATCATATAACACTCAGTATGCAAAATCTTTTTATTTACACATTTATATTAATAGCCATCTATTAACACTTATTAATCCTAGGCAATAAAAATTACTTCTCACAACCCTCAAAGATAGGTATGAAGGAGCATGAGTTTCAAAGAGGTTATGACAATACCTCAAAGTCACACACAGCTCATAATTGAGGAAAGTTGGAACATGAACCCAAGTCAAAGCTATATCCTTAAACTATACAGCACTAGAACTTGGCTAAAGTAGAATAAACTGTCAAATTTAAAGCTGAAATGTTATGCTTTCAGAGAAAGGGTTGGCAAACTTCTTCTGGGAAGGCCCAGGTAGTAAATATTTTTGGTCTGGCTGGCCACAAGTGGTCTCTGTCACATATTCTTTTTTAAAAACAGGTATCAGGCTGGATTTGGGTACAGACCACAGTGTGCAATCCCTTGCTCTGGAGAGCAGAAGCTACAGCTAATGCTTTTATAAATCTATCAACTACTATGCCTAGCACATTGCCTTCAAAATGTTAAGTCCTTAATTCATGACAGGAATAATACTAAGTTCCACATTTTAAGTTTCTTAGTTTATTTTAGGGGGTGGAATGAAAATATAAATCATAAATCAATGTTAACATTCTGTACTTCACATAAGATCTCAAATGAAGCATCCATTTTATGTAAGAGTCTGCATAAAGAAAGCATGTGTTCTGCTTATCTTTTTCTTGACCCTAATAGCTGACTACTACAAAACCAGACCACTTCCTAGAACTGATCGATAACCATGGTTCTACATATCAAACTTGCCTATAAACTCAGAGTAGTTTTAACGGGATCTCTATAGACTAGACAGAAATATAAGTCTGGTGAGATACCCCACAAGCAGTGAAGACACAATCCACAATAACCCCCGATGTTACTCTAAACTCAAAAGTTCATCCACCCTGCACTGCCGTAACTTCAAATCAACCTCTACAAGTACTGAGCCAGGACCTCCCCATTACCCCCACCAAAAAAAGAAAACTCCACACCTTGATCATAACTCTACTTAAAGTTCTTCAATGGCTGCATCACCTACAACTTTCGAGACTTTTAAATTTCAGATGGAAGTAAAATTTCAGGAAAGTGTAGACCAAAATAGAGTTTCCTACTTTTTCTTTTGCCAAATAAGGACTTTTATTAAAAAAATAAAACAAGGCAAAACAAAACTAAAAATCCCAACTACAACTATTACCATCATTTCATAAAGGGGACATTTTATCACTAAAAAAGCAGGAGGGCAATCTCAAAATAAAGGCCAGAATGGGAACCCTACAATTTCATTTTGGACCAGTTTACATGTGGAAACCAATGACTTACAGGATAAAACAGATATCTTTCTATGGTATACAAGTCCTTTACCAATCAGTCCTTGCCTACTGTCATCATTCTCCCGCTTATACAACACTCTGATGACAGTATTTATTCTTCCCTGACTAGAATATGTTCCTTTACTCCCTTACACATTTACAAATACTATTTCTTTTTCCTGGGATGGCCACTTTTGTGACAAACCACTTTTGTGACAAAATCCTACTCCTTCCTTCTAGCCTTGTCTTAAGCTCATTACCCTCTCCTCAACTTCTCTGAAACCCAAAACCAAACCCATTGCCACTGACTCAATTCCGACTCAGCGACAAAGCAGAACTGTCCCGTAGGGTTTCCTAGGCTGTACATCTTTATGGAAGCAGACTGCTACATCTTTCTCCCACTGAGTAGCTGGTGGGTTCAAACTACTGACCTTTCAGTTAGCAGCCAAGGGCTTAACCATGCACCACCAGGGCTCCTCAGTGATGCCTTCTCTAGGGAAATTTAATTGTTAACCTTTCCTGGGTTCCCACTACACTTTCAACACTGTTCCATTACAGCAAATACCACACTATACTGTAACAGTTTTCCGTGTCTCTCTTTTGGATGTTTTCGTTGAGGACAGAGATGTTATCCTTTCATCTTTATACACTTAGTCCCTAGGAATGTGCTTGAGGCATCAGAGGTGTTTAATATTTAGAACAAAATACAACTTGTTCTTTCTAAATTATTTTATAAAAAGGAGCGCCTGGTTCACGGCCATACGGATAATCAACATAATCAGAACTGAATTAAAACTGGTCCCATTAATGCTAATATAAATTTATGAAGCTCTGTAATTAAAAACAAAAAGGAAACACGAGACAATATGAACTCTGAGTCATGTCTTAAAAACTCCAATCACAAGCAAAATGAACTGTGACCACTAACCGCTGTATCTCATTTAACTGTGGCTTTAGAGAAGGATGACCATTTTGCATATGCCAGTTTTAATCTCAAGAATCCTGACACTATGGCAACTTTCCAATATGGAATCAAAAACTTTAACATGTCTTTAACATTTAAAATTCCTTAATAATTATTAAATGAAATTACTAGATACATACCTGAAAGACTGTGAAGCCAAGGTAATATTCAATAAGAATGCAACCTATGCTCCAAACATCACAAGGCTGAGCCCAACCTAAAGCTATTTAAAAACAAAAACATTTTATTATGCAATAATTTTTAATCACCAACACATAAAATCCTTCCCTATATGGGTGCTCCCTTTACACAGCCTACTGGGGAGAATGTAACAGTAAATTCAGGGTTTACCTTTTGTTTTATACCAGATGTTATTCAGTATGCTCTCATCATCTATGTCTGTGTCCTTACATCAACAAGTGGTATTTTAACCAGGGGAAGGGGGCATTATATGTAAAATAAAAGGGTAACTCAATTTTCCAAGTATAACTGACAAATTGTGTAAATCTTCCGAAGTCTCTGAACTACTTGTGAAATGGACAGCAATGCTGTTGAAACTGTTATCCCAACTCAAGGTTGCTTCCGGAAATTTTACATTTGTGCAAACATAATTATCTCAGAATGTAATTGCTAACCCTTTATCAATTATTGGAAACGCTGGTGGCATAGTGGTTAAGAGCTATAGCCGGCTGCTAACCAAAAGGTTGGCGGTTCGAATCCATCAGCTGCTCCTTGGAAACCCTATGGGGCAGTTCTACTCTGTCCTATAGGGTCACTATGAGTCAGAATCAACTCGATGGCAACAGGCTTTTTTTTTTAAAATCAGTTATCACCAAGTTGATGCCTGAATTTACCTCTTTCATTAAAAGAACATAAGTTATATAAGAATAACATGCAGTTTCACCTATAAGTAGAAATTACAAAGTCATTTAAGTTCACACTGAGAGGGATCTATAGATGTATTATACTTTCTCCTTTAGAATTCTCAATGGTAATGTTATTATACCTTAATTACACAAATCATAAGACATTTTAATCTTCTAAAGATGGAAGATTTAGTAATTATAAATATAACAATAATGTATACATAAAATCTACTTAAAAAGACATTTCAATTACCTTCAGTAACATTGGTGACTCTAAAGGTAAAGGAAAATATATTCAATGGCCTTGACAGTGATTTAGTTATTTTTGTTAATCCCCAACTACCTATCATTTGAACGAATGGATATAACGATGGAGCGTGATTTCCATTTATAGCAGTACATACAAAATCTGCCGATGCTAGGCAGACCTCAGATACAATTTTTCTTCTCCAGCTACTCCCATGTCCTAGTCTAGCATTTCCTCAGGTGACCATAACCTCCTGCAGCACATGTTCTCTGAGTAGTCAGTGCTCATTCTGCTCTTTCTCTGGAATTCTACATCATTCCCTTTTACCACCCTCTCCCAAGCCAATCTGTTTATTACCAACATACAACGTATTGTAGCAGCTAGCTACATCTTCCTCTCCAACCTAATCCTACCTTAGTCCTCAGGAACATTTCACAAATACACAAAGGACCCTTCTACACTCAGTTTCATGACTCCCTTTTTCTTAAGGCCAGTAACTCCAATTTCAAATTTACATCATCAATGCCCAGCCTGGCCATATTTGGAACTTATTAAATGGTTTGTACTCTATTACTAACCTAAAAGTTGGAGGTTCAAATCCACCCAGGAGTGTCACGGAAGCAAGGCCTGGCTGCCTGCTTCCATAAAGATTATAGCCAAGAAAATCCTATGGAGCACTTCTACTCTGTGTGACACATGGGGTTGCCAGGAGTTGGAACTGACTCGACAGCAATGGGTTTACCCACTCTAAGAAGCCATTAACTGTAAGATTCACCATTGTTTTATGTACCACTAACAAAGGAAAAAAAAAATTTGTCCCTATTTCAAAGATGTTAAAATGTAGTAGAAAATTCACATCTTAAAATTGACAAAGCACAGTTGTTTCTTTTCAAGCTCTGAAAATACCTCTGTCCACAAATCTTTGTCTATTCTCCTTTCTTTTGCCTTCACTGCAGCCTTTAAGTTCTCACCATGACCATCCTTTCTACACTATCACAACACAGCAGCTCCTTTCTGGCCTTACTACTGAGCAGAAACCCTATAATTCATTCAAGGACAAGCTCTAAAGCCAGGGCTTCGAACTGGTTCTTGTCAGTTCAGTCATGGTGAAGGAAGCAAAATTAAAACAGACTCGAATTTTTAAAATTTGGGTGTACTGGAACAACAACTGGAACGGGAAAAATTACAGGTTGAAGCCCCGCTAGAAACCTAATCTCCCTCTAGACAACAACGGGAGTGTATACACTGAAGAGCAACCAAATCTCTCGCCCATCACATTTTGTGCAATCAGAAACAGCAGTGTCCCACTCCAAGATGGCGGCCAACCATGCTGCTCTGAATGTGTGTCACTCTCCACAGTCCTACCAATCATCCAATCTCAAGTATCAGGCTCCAGAAAGCGTTCACTACACCTCTTCCGAGTCTCCCATTCCAGAGCTTTGACCCGTAACTGTTCCTGTCCCAGTTACTGTTCTGGATCATGCAAATTGTAATAATTTGGGTCTCTTTCAGTTTTGCTTCCTCGGCCATGACTGAACCGGTTCAAACCCATCTAAAGCGAGCTGTCCAGTGCAGTAGCTACTAATTAGATGTGGCTATTTAAATTAATTAAAATTGAAAATTCAGTGCCTCAGTTGTTCTAGCCATACTACAAGTACTCAAAGGCTCTATGTAGCAGAACAGTGCAGATATAGAATGTTTCCATCATTACAGAAGTTCTACTGGTCAGCGCTGCATAAGTCTCAATTTTGTTACCCATATGCAAATCCTCTACATAAACATTGTTAATTTGCCTTTCCCACTCCCATTCTGAACTACCAAATCCTGTTGAGGAAAAAAAAAAGGTATTAAGTGGAAACAACTGATTCCACAAAAACGTTTTACCTAACCTCAGTGAACCTTATTTTTGGCTAAGTAATATTTTTATTTAACTATCGGCCAATAACACCTGACCTGAAGTTTTCCACTATCTCTAAGCCACCAACCCCATCCTGACTTGGTGCCTAACTTTTTAATTTTGAGGCATAATATTTAGACTCTTATTTCCAACTCTGAACCTTCACTGATTTTCTTTTTCGGAGTCTCTCACGTCAGAGGTTACCAAGAAGCTCTCCTCCTAGACTAACTCCTCGTTGTTCTCCTGTTAACCAACATCTACCCTGCAGCTGACATCTCTAACAGTACCATACCTGTATGATGACACACAAAATAGGTACACAAATCACTTCAAAATCACACTGCTGTGATGTACTATCAGGTAAGATTAATCACCACCACCTGGAATATTTTTCACAGATGGTATCACATTTTTCCCACTCAGGAAAAATATTATTTACAGCAAATGACCATGCAGCCTTTATGAAAATAGAAAATGTTTTCTGTACACTGTTAAGAAAATCCCTATGCCTCTAGCCCCAATAAAAGGCGCACAAAACAAACATTTCTTCTTCAATTAACAGTATCAGGAAAGCTGGTTGTACTGACCCAAAATGACCTCTGGAGCTCTGTAATGTCGTGTAGACACCAAAGTGCTATGATGTTCATCGTCGTATGTTGCACTTCCAAAGTCAACAACTTTGATATCTGTGTTTTCAAGTGTGCGTTCATCACGTTTCTACAGATACAGTTAAGTAAACATGAAAATCAATGACATGGAATAAATTTCCTAGCACTATTCAAAAGATCTGCACTTCTTATCTTCCTGATTTTCACCATAGCCCCGTGAGAAAACGTTCTTTTTTGGTTTAAACATCAGTACATAACAAGCATCAGAGATGAAATCCTTCAAGGATCACCAACCTCAATTAATTTTAAAGACTGCCACCAAAATTAAAACAAATCTTTAACCTACCATTTTAGAATTATATTTGACTACATAGTCAGACTTCACAAATAAAATATTTTCGGGCTTCAGATCTGTATGAGTTAACTTATTACGATGCAAAACTACAAAAGAACAAAAAAGACATTATTAGTTTCACTTACAAATTAAATTTGTACTGAGGGAAAAGGGCTTAGGAGTAGATACAAAGAGGGGTTTCACCTTTACCTGTAATATGTGTACTTTCAGTGACAATGTGTTCATGTGTTGTTCATATAGTAAAAACTTTAATTTTCTGTTGTTTAAAGGTTTATCAATTATACTTACAATTTATTGACTGGCAGATCTGATATGCCATGTGCCTGATGTGGTCAATTTGAAATGGCAGAAAGCTGTTTTCTTTAATGAAATCATAGGTACTAAGTCCCAGCAGTTCAAACACAATACAAACATGACCATGATGATCAAACCATTCTAGCATCTGGACACATCGGCTAAAAATACATCAAAATAAAAACAATTCAGTTCACAGAATTCTGATTATTTTATGTAATTTAATGGCTCATGGTTCAAGTTTATACTTACAAGACACTATCGGGATCAGTACTATTTAAATGCTCCAATACTTGAATTTCGGAACGAGCTGCTTCACGGTATCGCCCCACGTTTTTTACAATTTTCACTGCTACATGCATGCCATCCCTTAAAAGAAAAATAAAGATGAAATTGGTAAACGTACAGGAGTGAACTGAAGCTGTGTTTCCTCTAAAGCACAATTCCATAATCTTATTAATTAACAATCACTCTATGCTATTTTTCTGAAATAATCTTTCAGGGCATAGTGTATTAAATCTCATAAAACAGTTTCTCCAAGCATTCTGACAAAATATACCTTACATGGAGTGATGATTTGCTTACTATTTAATGAATTTTAAGGTTTGTTTCCAGAATTTTAAGTTTACTCAGGTTTTATACTTAGCAAAAGTAAAAATAAAAAGATAAAAATGTAAACCAAGAATAGAGCATGCTACTACTGAAAGTTATTTGTTAATTTACCAGGCTAGATCTACTCTGTGCCAGACACTAGCCAGGTGTTACTGATGAGAAGACAAGAACTTGTCCCTGTGTGCCCCAGAGTGTAATGGAAAAAAGACGTGAATAAATTATCATAATGTCAGAAGTGCACAGTACAAGTTTATGGAGTGCCTAACCACCAAGGGACTAGGTGAGAACAGACTTCTTCAGAGAAAAGGTGACAAAGAACTGAGTCCTGAAAGATGGGTAAGTTGTTTGTCAAATGTGGGGGGGAAATGGGAAATTCTGGCAAAGGAAACACCATCTGTAAGTCATAGAGCCAAGAAAATGCTTAGTGCATTCACTGATCCAAGTAGACAGGAATAGTTACAGTGTACAAGAGTAGTCTTTAGGATGAGGAATCTGTAACAATACTTCCCAAGAAGTATACAACCATGAATGATTCTGAGGAAATCAATTTCCTTTTGTCCTCTTTTCTAAACCTGATCTGCCTAAAGACAAACCAACTATTTTCATTTGTGATGAAAATTTTAGATGCCAATTTAGAGACATGCTGTTTTAACAAAATTCTTTTCAGAGGTTCACTTACAGAAGTTTACAAACCGAGTATAGAGGTCCTGGAGGAAAATGGCAACATGAGGCACATAGGATGAAACCACAAAGTGCTTAGAACGCCTCATTAAAGAAATCTGACTTTATAACGTAGGCTTTAAGTAACATAATTTCATTTTAGTTTAGGAAACTAACTCTAAGATGCAAATATTATCCTTTTGGAATAAAGGTTTTTCAACCAATAAGATGAGACACACTTCATTGTCTCTGTGATCCCAAAATAGAGTAAAACCATTCTAAATCACTATAAGAGAGGATCAAGGGCCTAGATTCAACTCTTCACTTGAACACTTTCCTTAATTTCAATGAATCTCACCGATTAGAATTTGTCAGCATGCTTAATATCAAAATCCACACTCATTGTAAATGAATCACACAGTTTGAGAACTTTTGCTGAACATCTACCCCTTCCAAGTAATCACATGGCTACCATTTAAAATACAATTTCGTCTAAATTATAGATCCTTCCCCACCAAAACTATCAGAATGTTCAAAAAAGAAAAAAACAAAAAACTTACATGTCATGATCAATGCACTCTACAACTTTGCCAAAAGCCCCTTCACCCAAAGTATCCACGATTTCATCTAAAGGAAGGGAGGAAAAAGAGGTGTTAAGTATCTGAGCACAAATTATTAAGTTATTCAAACAATGAATGCTTAAATGTGGAATATTTTCAAACGATCTCTATCAAAGCATAATTAAGGTTTCAGCACTCAAATTATTTTCAGCTGCTACAAAAACAATTAGCTAGAGCTATCTTTCTTGCTCTAATCTCAAATTCCACTGATTATTTTGGAACTTTAGAGTAGAAATATTTAAATTCTACAGAAAAGAAGAAATACAACAGAACAAACAAACCCACAAAAAACAAAACAAAAAAGTAATGAAGAGTTCTTTAGCCCCCCGCTGACAAACTAGTCTTAAAAAAGATACTTCTGTCTGCAAAGTTTAAAAAGTGTTGAAAAATATTCTATACATCTTGCTCTTAGAACGTCTCCACTTTGACAGATCAGGTGACCCTCCTCATCATCCTCTATACTCCTGGGTCTTTTCCTTCGGTGGCTCTTCTGGAACGGCAAGTGGGCAGCACCAAGATCGTCCAGCCAATCAATATATCAGAGTGAATTCAGGGCAGAATACGCAATTCATTCAGCGGGGAGATATTCAGGCATTCAGATAAGCACCAGGCCACGAACAGTTGGCAGGAGCAATTTCAAATTCAGTCCCCAGAAATTCACAGGGCACAGTTTATGTTACAGAAGAAAAACATGGCAAGGAACAGATTTTCAGATAAGATACTTAAAGTGGCAATAGAAAAAAAACAACACAATTGTCTCTTTAAAATACTGATTTAATTGAAGTCTGAGATTTAAAGAATGCAATGTCATGATTTACTAATCTCTTGCTATAAATAGAATATGCTGTGAGTTGAGATGTCTAGTTTGTCCAAAAAATGTTTTAAAATGTCAAGATTAGTTGAAATTGGTCTTATTTAGCTATTTTAAAATATGCATGATTAACATAAATGGGCAAAATAAACGCTAATTTCAACGTTCTACTTAATGAAAACTAGTTCCACTGAAGAACACTGGGGACAAAAAATAATTCAAAGTTTACTGCTCAAACAGATGAAGATGTGTGAGTACAAAAAGAGGCGGGCTTTCTGGATACTCTAATTCCCATTCAGCACCCACTTTCAAAATTTCAACTGATCTAGTTGCAGACAATGATACACTGTGCTGTGGAACTATACTATATACAAGTTAACAACATTTAAGTATCCACCCGTGCAATTTTTCCATATTTGTTTGTAAGTATTAGAAAAGGGGTTTCTTTTAAAGTAAAAGAATATTTAATATGAAAGAAAAAGATGGGTGCTTCAATCTTTCCTAAGATTACATTACAAAACACAAAAATAATTTACTGTTAAAATCAAACTCATGATCTAGTCTGCAGAAAATGAGTAAATGTGGGCAAATGAGGGCTGACTAATAAACACAGCTTCGCTGTAAGAATCTGTAGGTTTCCTTTAAGGACTCAAATAATATAAACACGATTATAATATATCCAAATAGCACTGCATATATAAACTATTCCAACCTACTGGGTCACTAAGAGCTTTTACACACAAATAAGAATCCACCCAAAATAAAAACAAAATTAATCATACCGAACGTGAATGATGACTTGAGCAATGTCTATTATGCTTCCTTTTAAGACTGCTTTTCCTGCTTAGGCCTGAAGATTTACTGCAGTGGACTCGATAACCACTTTCAATGTCTCTGTGATAATGCCTAGGAACATATCCTTCACAGAAGTCATTTCTGTATTCATCAATGTACCTCCGGTCCCGATAATCTCTCTCATTCAAGGACCTTGCTTCTAAATAATGACTGCAAACACATTAAAAAATATCAAATTATTCTCTTCATTCTAAAACAGTGTGGTTCAAACAAAACATTCTCTCAAGAATTCTTGCTTTAAAAACTCAATTAAAAAAAATTGAAATTGATGAATTAGAATGTACACTTTTCTCACAAAACTAAGAAATCATTTTAACCAACAAGCAAATGGGTCCGTAATTCTCCATTATCTAGACTGCTGTCAAGCATTTCACACCAAGGAACAAAGCTTGAGTCAAATCATTCATTATGTCTAGTGTTTACTTAAGTGTTCCTTTACCTTCTGAGAAAAACAAGAAACTCACAAAATTTACTCTTCTGAAATTGATCAGTCTTATGATATATGCATCTGTAACTAAACTTTCTCTCCTCTCTCACAGAGCCACACACAATCGGAAGCAGGCAAAACAGGACTCCCTTCCCTGTTAAAGAGTATTTTAGATATCCCTGGCACGTAGAGAATGCTTTCATGAAAGGTTATTAAAGCTGGAATGACCCCTGACTGAATTCCAGTCATTTTAAAGATGACTGAATTAAGATCCCTACAAGCAAAATGATTTGCCATGGTTGTAGAGCACATAAGCGGCAAAAATTAAGATATTTTCTAACTATTATACAGACCAGTTTTATTACACACATCACTTATCCTGTCTCCACTCCACTTTGCATTTCTAGCCTCCTGTTATTCTTGGTTGAGAAACAGACAACACAGTTTTTGAGGATGTCCACATGTGCCAAGGACATCTAAAATACATCCCCCTCAAATGAGAAAGTGTTCCTGTATTGCTTGACTAGGATTATAACAGTATCGCTACCCTACTTCCCTTTACACTTCTGATTTCCTATTGTTCCTGCTAGAGAAATAAACAAGAGTTACACATGGAAGATAGCATAGTGTTATCTAGGGCCACAGTGCTTAACTTCTTCTGAATCTACAGATCCCTTTGAGAACCTGATGAAAGCAATGGACCCTCTCCAAGAAAAGCATAAATGCATAAACAAAACTTGGCAAAGAATTTGAGAGGTCAATGGATCCCAGTTAAGTAGCCTTTATCTGATGGAAAGAAAAGGACATAGATTCAATTGGCCCAATTTCCCGTCCCCCTCTCTACCTGGGATGAGTGTCCTCTTCAACAGAGTGCGAAGCTTCAAGAGGGATGCACATGGAGCACTGAGGGAGAAAGGGGACACCTGCCCAGTCAGACAATCAGCTAAAATAATCCTGACAAGCAACGGAGTGACAGATGTTGACTAGATTGCCCTCACCAACCCCGTTCCTTTCCCCAGCATATGTTGTCATTCTTTTTCCCGGGGGTTGGTTTACGGAGAAATAAAGGTAAGAAGCATCTCTAAAATTGCTACCCAACAGTTAGCATCAAATCCAGGCTGGGGAGATAGAGGAACTTTCTTCCCTTTCCCCAGTGTCAGCCTTAGTTCTAGTCATTGGAGAAACAACTTAGGATATCAGGGTAAGACTGGAGATCTAGGTCAGGGATCTGATCATCTGGCTTAGAGCTGTCAGGGAGAGATCTACATCATGCTAGAAATGATCGTAACTCTAAAAGGCATTCTGTGCAATTCTATAAGGTATCCTCCCCATAAAAGCCCAAAATCATCCTGTCAGAAAAAACTAATGCTAATCATGTTAAACTGGAATATTACATGAAATTAAAACTACTGATAATCCGTAGACAATCAACAGAAAAACAAAACATGGGGTGAAGGAACATCATGAGAATAAAAAGATGAGGAGCTCTTCCATCTTTAATGACCATGGCTTAGAGATGAGATAAACAAAATCTGGAGAATTACAAAGGCTATGGACACGGTAGATGGGATGAACAGATTGATTTCATTTTTTAAAATATTCACTCCATGTCCAGTAAATATTTCACTGTGGCCTTTCCAAATAGCCAAGATTCATAAAGGCACGGGCATTTGTGTTTATTTCCACACAGATTCTGTGGAAGATAAAAAATTACGTAAGGCAAAGTCCTGCCAACAAATAATAAGCAACATGAGATTACTTACATAAAAATAAAACAAAACCCAACAATGCAGGAAACACTGAAAGGTCGCATGACTATCTAGGGCCATTGAAGGGAACGAACTCAATCTGCTTGAAGTGTTAGGGAAGATGTTTATGGAAAGATGTAAACAGAATTGCATCTTAAAGGGAAACTAGGACTTGAACAAAGCGGAAAGTAGAAAAAATTTGAGGGGAGACAGCACAATTACCTTGTATTTAGGTGACACTTTTAGTCACAATGACTTGGAGGTAGGCTTGTCTATGCAATCCTCAGGAGATAGTGAGTAGAGAACTCCAGTAAAAGCAGTTTTCACATAGGGGAATACAGGCAAATAATAAACTAGGGCATATAATCAAAGGCCCTGCATGCCAGGCTAAGAAGTTTAAAACAATTGTTTCTCAAAGGGTGGTTTGCTTATCAACTATATCAGAATATGGGATTCTTATCAAAAATGAAGATTCCTCAGCCCTAGGTCAGATTCACAGAACCTAAATTTGGCAATCTGCATTTCAAACATACCTCTCCAAGGTGATTCTTTTCACACTAAAGTTTGAGAATTACTAGTTTAAGACTTGATGTTTTATGTTATAGGAAGACACTTAAGGCTTCTGGCCACAAAATGTAACGGTAGTGTTTGAAGAAGTGACTGATAAAGCCTGCAGGAAGGGACACCAATTCACACGCTACTGCCAAAAGACAAATCAAAAAGAAAAGACACTTTGTGATAAACATGACAAAGGGTTAAAATAATTAATAAAGAGCTGTTATAAATCAGTAAGAAAAAAACACTTTAATAGAAAAAACTGACTAACAATACAAAAAATATCCAAATCAATAAGCATATAAAAGTGGACAGTCCCTAGAATGTATAATTTCAAATTAAAACAAAACACTATTCTTGGCCTTTCAAAATAGCCAATATTGGTGAGAGCATGAAGGAGTATGTTGTAGGAGTAAATTGGTACAAACTTTCTAGGAAAAAAAAAAAAGTGAATATGTAGTAAGAATCTTCTAAGACTTTATACCCTTCAACTTGAAAATGTCCCTTCTTAGAATCTATTTTTCAGAAATAATTAGAGGCAAAAGTTTGTACACAAAGATATTTTTAAGAACAAATAATTAGAAACAATTTTACATCCAAATAATGGGTGACTAGTATCCTGTCAAGGTTATCTTATACTTTTCTTCATTTTTCATTTTTTCCCATTTTATGATAAAAAACATTCTTTGTAAAGTTTTTAAATCTTCAAAAAGACAATTAGAAGATTCTGTATTATGGAAAGCAATTATTATCCAACATCTCTGTGCCAGTGTCAAAGAAGAAGGTATTCGGCTGGGACTGATTCAGTATCATATTTATGTAATTAATTATGAACATGAATGAACTGTTCATCACTCAATGTATAATAAACATGTAAATAATTAGTACTGTGATATGAAGCCTTAAAGAGTATTTTGTATTTATTAATAATTGGATACAAATCTTTTCCTATAGTAGACTGATACTAGCTCTGATAATTAAAATCCTGTCATAAATCTCCCCTCCCCCATATAACAGTGTGATGAAGAAAATTAGTCTGTACTGATTACAAGCTCACTGTTCTGCAGAACAAGTCTGTTTAGCATGGAGAAGGAAAAAAATTACATACTGTTTTTTAAAGTAACCCCAGTTGGCTAATTTAGAAAGCAATGTGGCAAACAATCCCAATGGAACATCTGCACAAAACAAGGAGAAAACATAGAACCAACAAAACAAATGAGAAAGAGAAATTAAGAACAGAGTGAAAGAAACTCTACTCACCTAGCCTTTGTTTAATCATTTAGGAACTTTAAAATTTCTTTAATTTTGTTTAAATATGTTATCTCCAAATTTTACACTGGTAAGACTACAAGAAAACATGACAAATGCTATTGGAAATTTTTACCGAGACCCTTTCCTAAATTACTGGCTACCGCTTGTGCAAAGGAATGGTTCTTCTTACAACAAAGCTTCTAAAAATCCCAAACATATCCATTGCCTTTTTCTACAAATATAACCTGAAGCACATACTATGTGACTAATCCCTAACACACGTTAGCATTCCCCAGTAGAGCATGCTGTTTTTTCTTATTTGAAATAACTCCTCTCCCGAGTCATATCTCATTCATGAAACACGAAATAAGCAGCCAACATACGTGTTTCCCTTCTACATACCCAATGTAGAAGTTAAAGGTACCGACTGGGTGTCCTATCATCAGTATTGTCTTTTTGTGTGTCTCATCTCCCTTATGTTACCGGCAGCCTATTTGTAGGAGTATTTTTTGACAATTCCTCACAATACCTTGTATAAAACGAGAACTCAATGTTTTATATCCACTTGCTGATACTCTCTCCAACCAGTGCCAGATAGACATAGATATATGAGGATACAAATTTTGTTTTAATCACAGTGTAGCCTGAGCACCTATAAAGCATCCACCCTATAACAGGCACTCAGGATTTTTTTAATGAATAAAACATTTGTTGACTGAATCATAAAACAATTTGACAAATGAAAACTATATACGTAAATGATAAATCACTAAAAAACTACTGAAGTTAAAATGTTAATAGCTCAAGAGTAATTTACCAATCAGATTCTTTAAACTGAGGATGTGGTTTTTTACAATGCCTGTTCTCTTGTGTGCTACTGTGAGACCTCCTCTTCCGTTTGTGACTTCCACTGTAGCTTTCATGCCCCCAGCTTTCTCTGCTATCCCAATCAGGGCAGTGAGTGCGTTTGGAATGCCGCATCTGTTAACAGAAACAAAAAGGGAGTTGTGGAAGTTACAGTGTAGACGGCTATGTTTAACAAAGTATTACTCGTTAATATTATTTAAACATGAACATCTAGCACATAGGTTCTAAAATCTTTTTTTTTAATTGTGGTAAATGTAACAAAACATTTGCCAAGTCAACATTTTTCATATTTCATACAATTCAGTGGCATTAATTCATCATACTATGCAACCATCACCATTATCCACTTCCAAATTTTTCTACCACCCTTAACAGAAGATCAGTGTCCCCTGTCTAAAATCTTTTTAGGTAATGTTTCCCAAGTCATGGGACACTACCAAGATGGCTTAAGATCTACTAAATGATAGATACCAACACTGAGACCTTAATGCATTTTCTTTCAATCCTTCTAATTACACCCAGAACAAAGTCTCGGCTTGATCTTTATCTTCAACTAACACTTTGCTCATTGTCCTTTAAAAAACAAAAGGGCCAGGGCTTGGGCAAACAGCCTTCAGTAGACAACAGTATTTAGCTAGAAATGAATAATTTTGTTCTTCTTTTATTTTTATAGTTACCTTCTTCTTTATGGTAACTGATAACTGATTTCCTAATTAAGTTATTGATATGATTTCTTTAAAACTGTTAAGTTAAAATCTGAGTTGATTTAAGATAAATAATATGACAAGTGTCACCTAGCTTTGGCAAAAATACTATAGTACAAATAGCTGAAACCAGAGAAAACACTCAAGGATATTAAATGTGGGAAATTACTTTGTTTTAAAGCTATGAATAACACTTTCTCTCAAACTCTGTAGAGTTCCTTTCTATAAATCTCAGAATGACTCTAAGCTTTGAAAATAACAGGAGGTGAATAGAACAGCATTCAACAGAGAAACTGAAGGGCAATAAAAAGATTTAATGAACTCACTTTCTTTATCCAACCAGTTTATTTTCAGATCATCTTGCAGTTATTTCTAAATCTATTTGTTATACCTCTGGAGTGCTCTGTAAAAGAAACCAACTTAGGAGGCTGCACAGTTAAGTACAGTAACTGTGAAATCAGAAGGATGATGGTAACAATTCCGACTCCATCTACAACTTCAAATGCATAGGCTCATTCCAGGTTCAGTATCTGCTCAATGTCATCGCTATCTGCTTCTCCCCATCTTAATTCTTTTCCAACACAGTTAAATTATTAACAGTGATGTCTAAACTCTCTACTAAACAAACAGGGTGAATTTAAAAGGGAAGAATTTCACAATTTCAGCAAGGGAACTGCAAAAGGCTAAAATGGACCAAAACCAATTTAGTTAATCTCATTCAGCTTGCCCAAGTAACTTAATAACAAGCAAACAAATGTAAGTGAAAATCTCAATGATTTCAAGTGGATTAAAACAAGACTTTGAAATGAGGCAAGTTCAATTCTCCTGGGAGGTATTCCCTAAAAAACTGTCCCACACCATGCCATCGGAGCCTGATGCTGCCAAATATTCAGATCTCTTTAACTCTCTTCTCTTGCGGATTCTAATTCTTCACCCATAAAGTATTCTTCTGATAATGTGGCTTCTCTTTTAGCTTGTTTAAGAAAGGAGAAGGCACTGATCAAGTCAAACAAATAAGAATCCTAAAACCAGGGCTTCCAACGAGTTATTTTCTTCGGTTCGACCCCCTGCTGAGAATTTGCTTTTCCACTCCAGATATACTGAATCAGAACCTACAGTTTAACAAGACCCCCAGGTGGTTCTGGGGTGGAAATGCAAATTCTCAGCAGGGGGTCAAACTGAAAATAACAGGTTTGAAGCCTGCTTGTTAGGCTTCTCACTGGAAATTAGTAAGTGGTTTGACTTATGTATGCAGTACGTTGTTATTGTTAGGTGCCACTGAGTTGACTCCGACTCACAGTGACCCCATGTGACAGCAAAACTGCCCCACAGGGTTTTCCAGGCTATAATCTCTACAGAACAGATTACTAGGTCTTTCTATCCTAAAGTGGCTAGTGGGTTTCAACCGCTGACCTTTCAGTTAGCAGCCAAGCACTTAACCACTGCGCCACGAGGGCTCCTGGTATGGGATATAAATTTAGGAAACCGAAATGAAGGGCACTACAAATTTACCTGAGGCAAAAAGCCAAAAAATAAACTTTCTTCAGAGGAGCCACAAAAAGCATTTCTATTTCTAGTGGAATTCTTCTGACTCCTTCCTTGAATTGCCAAAATTGTATTTAAACCACATCAGGAACTCTTTAAAATAGCTTCTCAGCCTTCTTAAACAAGTAATAGCACGCAAAATCACGACATCTGATGATTGAGGGTTATTATGACCGCCATCCATTATTGTGCAGTTTTTGCGAAACGTGTTTGCATTAGTTTTTTTCCCCCTACTGTCAGTTGCCCACAACAAGCTCACTTCTAACAAGGCAGAATCCTCAAATAAAGTTATTACAGTAAAATCTGCAAAACCCGGAACCTGTGTAAGGTGGAAACCTGTTAGAGAAGGAAAACTAAAATATTTTCCAATAACAGAGAGCAACAGAAAAGCGGTTTAAGACTGCACCCTGTCAAACGTGGAAAACTTGTGAGACCTGGAAAAACAAGGCAGTTCCTTCCAGTTCTGGCTCTCACAGGTTTCACTGTAACATGCAAATACTAAAACGCGTTCTTCGTGAGAGCCCAAGATTTGTATTTCTCTAATCAAGTTCACTACTTTAAATTTAATTCAGTCACTGTTAGAAGTTTTTCTCCCCCTAATGCTCAGAAATATACTCTCAGAAGGCAAAGATGCCTGAACCCACCTTCACATACACAAAAAAACTACCTAGAATTATTAAACTACCTCTAATTAATAAAGAATTCTACATGCTAGAATCGTCAGATATTTTTCAATAAATAAAAAACAGACACACGGAATCCGTATGCATGTATTACAAATCTGATTTTCCTGTCCTTTTTAAAATCTTACGATACCTGACAACTCAATACTACGTACACGGCTTAAAAACATCAAAACAGACGTCACGACTAGCTGGGTCACCATTTAATGAGTAACAAAAAGCCTGTGGGTGGCACAATCACAGAGAAGGTACAAAGGGTGGCGAGGTGGTTGGCCCGATCAGTTTGGAGGATTGTTTCCTAAGGATCGGATAAGCAAAGCCAGGCTACCTGAGTAATCACGGATAATATGATGCACAACTATCAGAAATACAGACTCGCTGCAACTATGGTGTGCTCCACCTTAGGAAGAAAGCACACTGCACAAAGGACGAATCTTCCCATATTTCAATCTTTCAAGCTTGAGCTAAATTCCACCACCTGGACTCGCAGGCGCAGCCCTGGCTGGCTGCGCCGTGGTTAAAGTGCTCGGCTGAGAACCAAAAGGTCAGCGGTTCGAACCCACCAGCCTTGCTCCGCAGGCGAAAGACGTGACAGTCAGCTTCCCTAAAGATTACAGCCTTGGAAATCCTATAGGGGCAGTTCTACTCTGTCCTATAAGGTCGCTGTGAGTCAGAATCGACTCGATGACAACGAGTTTTTTGGACTCGCAGCTCCTCCGACGCCCAGGCCCCATGGCCGCCCAGCTCCCCGCCTCGGGCCCCTGACCAGGGCCTCTGGCTCATTCACAGATCTCGGCAAATATTTGATTCTGGAAAACCCCCAAACGCGAGAAACGGCAGAGGCCCGAAATCCAGGGGAGGACTGGATCTCCCATAACACAAACAACAGGCACGGCTCTCGAACGGTCTCCCGGACTGCTGGTGCCCACACCCGCCAGGCCCTCGCTCTCGTGGGCGTAGGCAGCCCTGACAGGGATCACCTAAGCCCCAGCCCATTCGCCACATCGGGACCAGCCCGGCGCCTCGGGAGCCCCGATGCGCGAGGTAGCGGCTCTCAGACAAGGGTCAGCGCAGAACCGCGGGCCTTTCAGCCCCAGGACTCTAGATCTACCACGACGTCTGGGCAACTTTAGGGTTTTTAAGGCCACCAGCTGAGCAGTACCCCTTAGGAACCTCCAACTCATCAACAGGCGCCGAGGCCCCGAATCCAGTCGTTTCTCCGACATCTGGCTTCGAGACTTAAAGTCTCCCAGCCAAGCACACTCCACCCGATACCTTACCTCTGCAGAAGCAAAAGGCCCTTTGGGCGAGAAGAGTCGTCAAACCGTCGTCTTCCCCCTCCAACCACTGCGACAAACACTCCACAAAATGGCGGCACCGCCGTCTCTCCACAACCCCCAAGGCGGCCCCTAGCACCACCTACTACGAGCGAACGCGCCTGCGTGACAGAGCCTCCGCTTCCCGCACGGGCGGGGCTCTGTATGAGGTCAGGGACGAGACTTGGCCCTCCTCGCTGCGGCTGCGCGACCCAGCCTGCCCCGCCCTAGCCCTGGTGAGGTACTGGTGACAGTTACTGTATTTGTCGTTCTCAGGGTGAAACTGCCATGAAACTCTAGTGCCGTCCCCTCGACCTGTGGCGGGTGTCTGCTCCTTAAGGTGGTGCTAGTAGTGCTGCACTCCTCGGCAGAGCCGGCCTATGGCCGGTGCCCTGCTCTTCCCCTCAAGTGTGCCAAGCCCTCCCCATCCCCCAGGACCTCAACTCCAGAGGGAGCCAACATAAAACAGATGAACCCCCAAAGCCCACCCTGTGCCAGGCTCCGGGGTGGTGCTGGGTATAGGTCCTGCCAACTGGAACTATCCCGTCTAAAATGGATTCGGAAAAATGATGTCTCAGAAAACAAGTTCAGGAGTGCGTATCTTTTAAAGGCACACGCTCCTAATCAGAAGAAATAAAATGGGAAGTTTCTTCCTACAAAGTTCTTCCTGCTACGGTTCCTGCCTCCGGGGCAGATATGGTATAGCTGGAAGTTTCCCTAACGAAGTTATTTGTCCCTGAGGGTTGATTTTAAAATTCAGCCAAGGCAGGATAATGTCTGCAAGACAGTGAGCGTCCATTAAAGGGGCTTGCTTACCTCAAACTAGGTATGTTGCCGTTCTAAGAATCCCCAAACAATCCTCCAATGTAAGGTGAGAAGAGAGCCAAAGACTGGGGAACACTTTAAGTGACAGAAGAAAGAAGCCTGAGTAGGAGAACTAAGAGTTTGATGTTAGGGAAAGCAAGGGAAGAAAAGAGTTTCTATGAGGGAAAGCCTGACTGTCAAATGTTACAAAGGGGTCAGGTATTCAGGTATGGTACTGGAAAGTGTCAGGGAGATTCTGTATTCTTACAAGGATTCTCTGGATAAAAGGCAAAGGCAGAAATTAAATTTGGAAGAGCAGGGTCACATTGTTGTGGTCATTATTCCGATAGCATGTGGGATACCTGAATTCTTGTACCTTGTTAGATGAATAGAGGGTACTGTAATACCTTTAGTGATCTAACATCATAGATGTGACACTTGTGATACAAGAAACTTGTGCCACCTACTTTGGTTAAATTGAATTCTCATTGAGATTGTACTTTACTTCAAGAAGGTAACTGAAAAGACATTTGGAAGTGAAAATTCTTTACACTACAGAATGAAACTGAGACCACAGTATTCTCCTCTCCTCTATTTCCACATCCATAGATTTACATCTTACCCATCCTTTAATGTTCAACTCCTTAAAGATGCTGTCCCTGACCACATCAGTTTCCACCCACCTCCTGCTTTTGGCTACTCCAGTTAGAGTGGAGGTCTTCAAATAACGGGTAAAGTCATGCCGGTGTGTCTAGAGCCAATCAAGTATACCAACCAATTTTGCCCAAATAGTGAAATTTATTGGTTCTACAAGTGATCACAGGTACTATTTCAGGGACATCTATCAGATAGAATGTTGAGCTGAGAGGGTTGGGCAATCTAGTAAGGTAAAGTGGGGTTTAACTTGCTGCATATAAGCATAAGTTCAAGTTGGCACCCAAGAAAAGTTCCTGGTTTGCTGGAGTATGAGAGATATTTGTCTCATGAGGATATAAGAGAGTGTGATCAGGACAGTACACAGTTCTGCTCGAATAGCAACACAGGGTTAAAAGGCAGCCATGTGGAGAGCCATCCGCAGAGGTTCTTATAGATATTACAAGATACTGTTACCCAATAGTGGAGTCTGCTTTGTAATTACTGCTATCTTGTTTTAGTGTTGTTTTGAGTATTTTAAGTGTGCCACCAAAAGGTCTAACATTTGGAGGGGTGCAGTGATCAGAAAGAGGTTGAGAAACACCAGATGTCTCTATGACACATTACACAGCACTATGATGCTCCTAATTGTACTGTGTGGCTTAGTGCTTCAGCTGGAAGCAAGGGCCCTGTTTTATATTTTACTTGGTTGTCTTCTCTTAGTGCCCAGAACTGACTAAACATTTGTAAGTTGTTTACATAAGCTACTTTCGGCCATTTTGTTCAGTTGGTTTAAATTCCAACCTGATTAAGTCAGAGGTAGAGATTTGCTTCCAGGATCCCTGCACCAGTTAGCTTAATACTCTTACATGGCAGCCTCAACCTTTTCTATTAAGTCAGTTATCTGAAAATGAACACCTTTGTTCTAAAGACTTAACAAAAAAGGTCTACATTTCTGAGAGTTCATTACCAGTACTAAAAAAACTTCCTAATCCAGTAGCTTCATCTCTACACAAAAACTAGTATGTTCAAGAAAATCTTAAGTTAAACCATGTGTTAAAAACAACTGTTTGAAGAAAATCTTAGCTTTGAAGAGCAACCAGAGGAATATTCTTGTCATATATTCTAACATACATATTCTATATGCTTAACTGCAGGTACAGAAAACACTCATCTACAAATGAGTTTCAGAGTAAAAGTCTAAACTCTTCTGTAAATTGTTTAGCAAAAGCTTATCTTTATAGAGAAAACTTTACAAAATTGTTTTCATACCTGTGTTATAATTGCTTATTACTGATAATTATTCATCTGAATTCACTTACTTTTTTTTGATTATCAGTTAAGTACTCATTATGTGTTAACCATTTTATGTAGACGATCTCATTAAATAATTTAAACAATGCTATAAGGCGATCATTGGTTATTTGCCCTAGATCACATGGTTATCAAGTGCCAGACTAGGCTTTAAATCCAGGTCTTGCTTGCTCCAGAGCTCTTGCATTTAACGCCACTCTACTGAACTGCTACAACTCATACAATAAAACACATAGCAACTTACTTTACTTAATCATTAGGGGAAACCATGCTGAATCCATCTTTCAGCAAGACCAAAAGAGTTTGTTTTAAATAACCACTTTCCAGGGTTATTTGAAGGCTCCTCATGATGAAACAATGGGCCAGTTTACCTCCAATACGTCAAGGCCATCAAAGGTCCCAGTGTCCCTAATTTGCTATTGAGTCACAAAGGGTCTCCTGTGTGTCCTACACTGCCCAAGATGGATAACATCCCAGGTTTGTCAGCTGTTTCCTGATAGTGGTGGTGAGGAGATTCACGGAGCACAATATTAAGCACAATTCAGTCCCACCCAACAATACCAGGAGCATTCTCTTACACACAGCACACTTTGCAATGTGTGTGGAGTGTATATGGAGAAGTATGGGAAGTGATTTAATTCAGAGGTGCAGTAGGAAATTCAATCAGCTGGTCTTTCCAATCTCCTTGTCAATTTTCAGTACCACCAGTGAAGGGGGCTCAGAGCCAGAGTCACAGAATCACAGTTGAACATACGTTTTGAATACACCTGTGACACAGGGACTGTGATAGCTGTGATTTATAAGACAACACCATCTATGCAGATATAACACAATACCATCTATGCATTTAAACCAGAACTGTTGCTGTTGCTGTTGTTAGCTTCAATCCAGTTGGCCCCTACTAATGGCAACCTCGTGCACAACAAAACGAAATGCTGCCTGGTCCTGCGCCGTCCCACTAGATTGCACTGATTGACGGGCTTTACTTCCTAGTCTGTCTCGGTCTGGAAGCTCCACTGAAACCTGTTCAGCTTCACAGCAACACACAAGCCCCCAGTGACAGGTGGATGGTGGCTACACATGAGGGGCTTTGGCCAGGAATTGAACCTGGTTCTCCCACATGGAAGGTGAGAGCTCTACCACTGTCAAGTATACAAGTATATATATATATATAGAGAGAGAGAGAGAGAGGGTCATAGATTGGAAAGACAGATATTAAATACACTAGAGATGTGCTTCTTTCTCAAGGTCTTGAATTTTGGAATAGGAAACCATCAAGGCTAAGACTTCAGTTTCCTTTGTAGCTTTGCTACCCTTGCAATTAAATCCTGGACCTGATTTTCAATACAATCTGCCCTACGGCTACAGAAGATAAAGGTGTCTAAATGTAATGAGAGTCGCTGGGTGGTGCAAAGGTTGGAGGTTCAAGTTCACCCAGAGGCATCTCGGAAGAAAAGCCCTGGTGATCTATTTCTGAAAAATCTGACAGTTCTACTCTGACACAGATGGGGTTGCCATGAGTCGAAATTGACTTGACGGCAACTAGGAAAAAAAAAACGTAATGGAGGCTTCCTGACTCTACAGTGTGCTTTAAGTGGATGGTTGGCTGGCTTGAGCTTGTCATTTTCCTTTTTCTAGGCTTTTAAAACAACTAAAGGCAAACAACTCCACAATTAAAGTTACTACTGCCTTTATACTATTCAAGTGCCTCCAGCTAATGCATAAGCCAAAGTTTCATCTTCACTGAACCTTATTCCAATTCACTACAGAGTTTCTTCTGGATCCAAGGACTGTATTCTTCCTTCTGTTTCACCACTTTATCTCCCTTAGAAGCGGTGATAATGGGCATCTCCGCCTTATTCCTGTTTACAATGTTTTAGTTAAGTCATGTTGTAACTTTTTTTTCTTCTTAATATATTGTGGAAAATTTCCATACCAATAAATATTTGTATATGTCATCATTTTTTTAAACAATTACCTTGTTGATGGAATTTAGTTTGCTACCAGATTTTCTTTTGTCTATGGAATGTGCTTTTAGAAATAGGAAATATGTACAGTTCAAAATGTATTTTTTTTAATTTCTAAAGGTACAAAATGGTTTACAGTGAAAAGAATCTCTCATTCCTGCTCCTACCTAGCTCATTTCCTTCCTTAGCACTCAGCTGCTAACTGAAAGGTTGACAGTTCAAACCCACCCAGTCTCTCCACAGAAGAAAGACCTGGCGACCTGCTTCCATAAAGATCACAGGCAAGAAAACCCTACGGGGCAGTTCTGCTCTGTCACATGTGGTTACTGTGAGTCACCCAACAACAACACCTTACCGATCATTAAATCATTATATGCTCTCTGTGCAGAATCTAGTGCTAGATGTGTGGAGAGTTGAAGGGAGTAATTTGCAATCCCTGCTAACAATATAGCACAAGGGTTGGAAAAATGGCCTGCAGGCCAATGTTTTTCTATGGCCCATAAACTAAGAATGGTTTTTATGTTGTGAAACGGTTGGAAAAATCAGAGGAATTTTGGTGTCCACGAGTAAGGTTTTATTGCAATACAGTCACCCTCATTCATTTTTGTATTGTCTATGGCTGCCTTCATGCTACAATGGAAGAGTGGGTACTTGTGATAGACCATATGTGGCACCCTCATTGCTTTGCACTGCTGCTGAGCACGCTACAAATCACACTGATGCTGTTGCAACTCAGCTGTGTTTCAAGTGCCATGTGTATGACCACAATACAACATTTTATTTTTATTGTCAGTGCATACCCATCATGTCAAAACCAGGAAAGAAAATTGAACTTTAAATATTGCACTTTTAAGACACAGTGGAGTGTGAATTATTTTGTTATTAAAGTAGATGGCAAAGTATTGTGGTTATTATACAATAACACTAAAGCAATGCTAATATATATAGACACGTATATATGTCAACCTTACTAGACTAAGCCCTCCTCACAATATTCCTAACTCAAAAAAATTTAGAATATTCAGAACAGAATATCTCATTTTCTTCACAAAAATGAAAATGAAGCTTCAACCAAAATAAGTTTTTGAGTGGCTCCTTTGTTAGCCATTTACTGATGGTGAGTAATTAAACATGTCTGATTGCAGTAACCAAAGAAATGTTTCTGGAGAAAATAAACTTGTTTAAAACTATTAGCCTTCTGGTGAGAATAGTTGCTTGAGGAGGTAAGGACACTGTGAGCAACATCAACAGTCAATTAAAAAACAAGGCAAATACCAATCCTTCTCAAACTCTTCCGAAAAACAGATGAGGGGAGAACACTTCCAACTCTTTCTATGAGGCCAGCATTACCCTAATACCCAAACCAGACAAAGACATGGTTGTTGTTGTTAATTGCTGTTGAGCTGGTTCCAAATCACGTTGATACCATGCATGCAGCGTAGAACTGCTCCTCAGAGTTTTCAAGGCTATGACCTTTCTGAAGCAGATCGCCAAGTCTTACTTCCCAAGTGCCTCTGGGTGGGTTTACACTGCCAGGCTTTATGGTGAGTAGTCCAGTGCTTAACCATTTACACCACCAGAGGACCAACAAAAACATTACTAGGAAGGAAAGTTACAAACCAACATCTCTCATAAATATAGATGCAAAAATCCTCAACAAAATATTAGCAACAATGTATAAAAAAGAATTATACACCACAACTGTCTTAGTCATCTAGTGCTGCTCTCACAGAAATACCACAACTGGATGGTTTTAACAGAGAGAAGTTTATTTTCTCACAGTCTAGTAGGCCAGAAGTCCAAATTCAGGGTGTCAGCTCCAGGGGAAGGCTTTCTCTCTCTGTTGGCTCTGGAGGAAGGTTGTCATCATCATCAGTCTTCCCCTGGACTAGAAGCTTCTCTGTGCAGGAACCTCGGGTCCAAAGGACGCAGTCTGCTCCCAGTGCTTCTTTCTTGGTGGTATGAGGTTCCCACTCTCCGCTTGCTTCCCTTTCCTCAAGAGATAGAAGGTGGTGCAGGCCACATCCCAGGGAAACTCCCTTTACATTGGACCAGGGATGTGACCTGGGTAAGGGTGGTGTTACAATCCCACTCTAATCCTCTTTAACATAAAATTACAATTACAAAATGGAGGCCAACCAAACAATTCTGGGAATCATGGCCCAGCCAAGCTGATACACACATTTTTGGGGGGAAATAATTCAAACCATGACAACAACCAAGCGGTCTACAAGGCTGCTTCAACATTTCTAAATCAATTAATGACATTCATCATATCAATAGGCTAAAGAAGAAAAATAATATGATCATATCAATAGATGTAGGAAAAGCAGTTGACAAAATTCGACACTCATTCATGATAAAAACTCTCAGAAACTAGGAATAGAGGGGAACTTTCTCTATTTGATAAAGAACACTTGTGAAAACTTACAGCTAACCACATACTTCTTGTGAGAAACTAGATGCTTTCCCCTTAAGATCAGGAACAAGGCAAGCGTGTCCCCTCTCATCACTCCTATTCAACATTGTACTGAAAGTCCTAGCTAATGCAATAGATAAGAAAAGGAAATAAGAGGTTTACAGATTGGGAAGGAATAAAACTGTCTTGGTTCATAGCTGATAAGATTGCTTATGTAGAAAATCCCGAAGAATTGATTAAAAAAACAAAAGTTCTGGAACTAATAAGTGATAACAGCAAGGTTGCAGGATACAATGTTAATATACAAAAGTCTATTTCTTTCCTATATACTAGCAATGAAAAATTGGAATTTGTAATTAAAAACACGATACCATTTACATCGTTATTGTGGTGTGCCATCAAGTCAGTTCTGATTCATAGTGACTCTATATGACAGAATAGAGCTGTCCCATAGGGTTTTCTAGGCTATAATCTTTATGGGAGCAGATTGTCAGGTCTTTTCTCCTGCTGAGCAACTGGTGGGTTCAAATTGCTGACTTTTCAGTTAGCAGCTGAGTGCTTAACCATTACATCACCAGGGCTCCTTACAAAAAGACATGAAAGAATCTTAAATGCATATTGCTAAGTAAAGAAGCCAGTCAGAAAAAGCTACGTGCTGTATGACTCTGACTACATGACACTCTGGAAAAGGCAAAACAATAGAGACAATAAAAAGATAAGTGGTTTCCAGAGGTTCAGGGGGATGGAAGAAGGATAAATAAGTGGAACACAGAATATTTTTAGGGTAGTGAAACTCTTCTGAAGGATAATGTAATAGTGTACACATGACATTATGCATTTGTCAAACCCATAGGACTATCCAACACAAATATAAAACTCTAGACTTTAGTTAATAATGTATCAAATTTGGTTCACAATTGTAACAAATGTACTACACAAGTGCAAGATGTTAATAGGAGAAACACTGTCCAGGGGTGGGGTTAAGGTAGAGGGTGAAAGGGAGTGGATGGAAACTCTGTACTTTCTGCTCAGTTTTTCTGTAAAACTAATACTGTTCAAAAAAATAGTCTAACATTTTTAAAAAGGCAAATGATTTTGAATAATTTTCATTGACTCTTGATGAGTTCAGATGTTGCTGATATTGCTCGGTTCTTACTGTTTATTTAAGGAGTCAGTGCTGAGCTTGAAGTGACTGAAGAATTAGCCTATATGAATAGTGTGCACAGAACAAATACAGGTAAGAATATATGTAAAGAAATAATTAGAAAGAAAATGATAATTTAGTACAACCTGAAATAGAATCTGCTAAGATGTGTTATAACTGATGGTGGTAAAAATATGTGTGAAGCAGAAAAAGGCTTAGTTGGATAAATTTACAAAGTTGTGAAAATGTAGAGTTTAAAGTCTATGGTTATTTGTTGTATCATTCATAAGTAGGTAGTTTGTGAAAAATATTTGAATCTATCATGTGATATTGAACTAAGAGTGTCAACAGTGAATTTAATTTACTCTTTGGAACATAATCTTTGTCAATTCCATGCAATTTTTGTCACACATTGAAGCTGAATATCCTGACCTGTCCTTCCACATAGCAGTTCTATAGCTTAGCAATGATAAAACTTTATTGTGATGTTTTGAGCACAAGACCAAGATTGATTTTTTTCTGGATGAGAAGAACGTCCTTCACCGTTATTGAACACTGAATAGCCTTGGAAATTAGTTTTGCTGCAGACTTTATAATGTTTCTTAATGATGTCATGTATGATGCCCTTGATGTTATTCTACAACTCCTCCGGTCTTCGGTCAGTGTTCAGTGTGTCAAATCTATTCTTGGGATGGTCTCTAAATTCAGGGGGGATATACTCAAGGTCGTACTTTGGCTCTTGTGGACTTGTTTTAATTTTCTTCAGCTTCAACTTGCACTTGTGTACGAGTAATTGATGGCCTGTTCCGCAGTTGGCCCCTGGCCTTGTTCTGACTGATGATATTGTTACCGCAATAACGTGGATTGGAGCTGCCTGCCGCAATAGCCAATTCTGAGACGGGGTGAGGTGAGCAGCAAGATGTTTATTATATATCGATATATAGGAGACAGAGGGGAATAGATTCCTCCAAAGAACCCGTCTCTCCCGCTGGAGATTGGCTGGAGTCTTTTATAGGGACAGGATAATGGATCTTTTATGGTAGTTGTTCTTTGAGGTGGTGATGTCTTAGATGAATTAACCTTCTACTGGTTTTCTTAGAGGTTATCTGGTGACATCTTTGAGGATTATCTGGTGACATACTGCTTACTCTTGTCACAGGATGGATGCTTTGTTTGGTTTTTCATTCTTAGATCGTTAGCACTTGTTTTCTACCCTCCAGGGAGGAACATCAGTTAATCTTAAACCTTTTTGTAGAGACTGGAGAAACAAGATCTGAGACAATATGGCAGTTAACAATGGGGGAGTAAACGGTAGTGAGCCAGGCCTATGCAGCCTCTTCCAATATTGAGCTCCTCCATCATCTCTTGCCACAGATGTAGTCAATTTGATTCCTATGCATTCCATCCATCCAGGTTCATGTTGATAGTTGCTATTTATGTTGTTGAAAAAAGGTATTTGCAATGAATAAGTCATTAGTCTTGCAAAGTTCTATCGTTTGATCTCCGGCATCGTTTCTATTGCCAAGGCCATATTTTCCAGCTATGAATCCTTCTTTGTTTCCGACTTTCACATTGCAATCACCAGCAATTATCAGTGCATCTTGATTGCATGTTTGATCAATTTCAGACTGCAGAAATTGGTAAAAATCTTCAATTTCTTCATCTTTGACCTTAGGGGTTGGTGTAGGCATGTAGATAGTATCCTATCACTGATAGCGTTGTACTACAGGATAGATCTTAAAATGTTCTTTTTGATGATGAATGCTATGCTATTCCCCTGCAATTTATCATTCCTGGCATAGTAGACCATATGATTGTCTGATTGAAGAATGGCTGTCTTAGTCATCCAGTGCTGCTATAACAGAAATACCACAAGTGGATGGTTTTAACGAAGAGAAGTTTATTTCCTCACAGTCAAAGTAGGCTAAAAAGTCCAAATTCAGTGCTTCAGCTCCAGGGGAAGGCTTTTTCTCTCTGTCGGCCTTCCTCTCTTCAGTGTTCCCCCGGACTAGGAGCTTCTCTGCGCAGGGATCCGATCCAAAGGACACGCTCTGCTCTCGGCACTGCTTTCTTGATGGTATGAGGTCCCCAACTTTCTGCTTGCTTCTCTTTCCTTTTATCTCTTGAGA
>NW_004443947.1:227602-231381 GCF_000243295.1 Trichechus manatus latirostris | reverse complement strand
GTTGGATCAGGGATGTGACCTGGGTAAAGCTGATGTTACAATCCCACCCTAATCCTCTTTAACATAAAATTACAATCACAAAATAGAGGCCAACCACACAATTCTGGGAATCATGGCCCAGCCAAACTGACACACACATTTTTGGGGGGACATAATTCAAACCATGACAATGGCCAATACCAGTCCATTTCAGCTCACTAATACCTAGGATATCGAGCTTCAAGTGTTCCATTTTGGAACTGACTCGATAGCATCTAACAACAATGATCTCATTGTCAAAATTACAAGGCAAAACAGCATTTGTATGCAAAATTTAAACTGTGATAAAGTAATTTCAATGGCAACCAGTGTTGTTTAAGCCACAAATAATGTCAAGCTGCTTTATACAGTTTCTGTTCTGTCAAGGGGCCCTGGTGGTGCAGTGGTTAAGCTTTTGGTCCCTAACCAAAAGGTCAGCAGTTCAAATCTACCAGCTGCTCCTTGGAAACCCTATGGGGCAGTTCTTCTCTGTCTGGAATTGACTCCATGGCAACGGGTTTGGTTTTGGTTTGGTGCTGTCAAAGTGAAAACAAGAAGCAAAAGCTCTATTCTCACACAAATTTGCAGCAGATATATTTTTTGAGCTCAAAGTATGGTTCAATCAGCTATGGAGGCCTGATGCAAGTGACCTGACTGACCTTAGGCAATTGGTTAAAGCAGAGTTGTACCAGTGTTTTCCAAATTCAGTTATTTGTATATATCCACATGCCACTTATAGTATAAATTGCTTAATATTTTAAATTGAATTTCTTTTTAACGTAAATAAGTTTACGTTAAAAAGACAATTATATCGCTATGTAAGTAGAAAATTATCTCTAGTCATAAAAAATAAGGTAATTATTATCTTCTATTGTATAATTGTATGAAACTAATACAATGAAAACAAAAGCATGTTATTAAATTCTAGCCAGACACTGATGCCTACTAAATAGTCTGAGCTTGAGACCTGCCAATTTCTGTTGAGAAAGGTGATACAGATGTGTTAGACAGGCGTTGGCCACACATTAGCATTGAGACGTCTCCTTGTTTTGGTAATCAGAAGAGTGGAAAGAGAACTGAAAAGGAATGAGATTCTCTACAGGTAATTTGATGCTGTTCAGTGTAACATCATTTACATATATGCAGTATCTAACTGCCTGTTACCACCTCCACTGCTACAACTCTGGGCCAAGCCTCTTCTTGCTTAGGTTATTGCAGTAGCCTCCTGATGGCCTCCCTGCTTTCACTCTTGCCTTCTTTATCGTTTATTTTTTACACAGCAACTCAAATGATCCTGCTGAAATATAAGTCAGATCATACTGTCCCCCTGCTTAAAATCCTTCAGTGGCTTCCCATATCACTAGAATAAAAGCCACAGTCTGTGTAATGATGACAAGGTCCTATATGATATGAGGGGCAGTGGTGGCTCAGTGGTAGAATTCTTGCCTGCCATAAGGGAGACCTGGGTTCGATTCCTGACCAATATATTTCATGTGCAGTCTATCAGTGGAGGCTTGCATGTTGCTATGATGCTGAACGGGTTTCAGTGGAGCTTCCAGACTAAGACAGACTAGGAAGAAAGGCTTGGTGATCTAGTTCTGAAAATCAGCCAATGAAAACCCTATGATCACAACAGTCCAATCTGCAACTGATCATGAGGATGGTGCAGGACTGGGCAGCATTTAGTTCCATTGTGCATGTGGTCACCATGAGTTGGGGGCTGACTCGATGGCAGCAACAACAGCATGACTTTAGCCCCCTTCCCTTTACTTCTCTAACCTCATCTCCAGCTATCCTGGCATTCTCGGTAGTCCTTCATCAGGTCAGGCTTATTTCTACCTCATGGCATTTACTCCTGCTTTTCCTTCTGCCTGGAGTACTTTTCTCCGATATATCCATATGACTAGGTTTCTTATGGATAACACTGAGAAGAATGGGAATTCCAGAACCCTCCATTGTGCTTATGTGGAACCTGTACATGGATCAAGAGGCGGCTGTTTGAACAGTCGAACAGAACAAGGGGATACTATGTGGTTTAAAATTGGAAAAGTTGTGTGGCAGGGTTGTATTCTTTCACCATACTTCTTCAGTCTGTATGCTGAACAAATAACTGAGAAGTTGGGCTATACGAAGAACACAGCACCAGGAGGAAGACTCATTAACAACTTGATATGCAAATGACACAACCTTGATTGCTGAAAGTGAAGAAAACTTTAAGCACTTACTGATGAAGGCCAAAGACTACAGCCTTCAGTATGCATTACACCTGAACATAAAGAAAATGAAAATTCCTACAACTGAACCAATAAACATTATGATAAATGATGAAGAAATTGACATTGTCAAGGATTTCATTCTTTTTGTATCAACAACCAAAGCCTATGGAAGCAGGAGTCAAGAAATCAAACAATGTACTGCACTGGGCAACTCTGCTGCAAAAGACCTCTGAAAAGCATTAAAAAGCAAAGATGCTGTTTTGATGACTAATGTGTGTCTGACCCAAGCCATGCTATTTTCAATCAATCACCTCATATGCATGCAAAAGCTGGACAATGAAAAAGGAGGGCCTAAGAAGAACTGATGCATTTGAATTGTGGTGTTGGAGAAGAATATTGAAGGTACCATGGATTGTCAGAAGAATGAACAAATCTATCTTGGAGGAAGTAGAACCAAAATGCTCCTTAGAAGCAAGGATGGCAAGACTTTGGCTCACTTACTTTGGACATGTCATTAGGAGGGACCAATCACTGGAGAAGAAGATCAAGGTAAAACAGAAGGTCATCAAAAAAGAGGGAAACCCTCAATGAAATGGATTGATGCAGTGACTGCAACAATGGGCTCAAACATAGCAACAATTGTGAGGATGGCACAAGTCTGGGCAACATTTTGTTGTGTTGTACTTTAGGTCACTTTGAGTCAGAGCTGACTCAATGGCACCTAACAACAACAATAATAGGTCTGTTATCTCCTTCAAGTCTTACATCAAAGATCTCTTCTCATTTAAACCATTCCTATTTAAAAACTTTCTCATTTTCTGCTTTATTTTTGTCCATTGCATTTATTCTTCTAATACACTGTTGGTTCACTATTTTATTTTGCTTATTGTCTGCCTTTCCCCATTAGAATGTAAGTTCCATGAGGGCAGGGATTTTTTGTTTTGTTCAATAATATATCCCTAATGCCTGAAATAGAATCCAGTACAACAAAAAAAATGAAATTCATAAAAAAATAAACAGGAGCCCTGATGGCCCAGTGGATAAGTGCTATGGCTGCTAACCAAAAAATTGGCAGTTCGAATCTACTAGCTGCTCCTATCGGGCAATTCTACTCTGTCCTATAGGGTTGCTATGAGTCAATAACACCTGAAAAGAATGTGCTCCATAGAACAAATAATTATACCAGAACAAAAGGGCAACATTTCCCCCAAAATAAAGATGAGAAGGCAGGAAAGGGTAGGAAAACCAGACCAAAGGAAAGGGCGAAACCTCGGTGGAAATGGGGAGAGTATTGACATAGTGTAGGGTTTACAACCAATGTCATGGAACACTTTGTGTATTATTTGTTGAATGGGAAACCAATTTGCTCTGTAAACTTTCACCTAAAATACAATAAAATATTTTAAAAAAGAACTGAGTACATAGTAGGTGTTCAAAAAATTTGTTAAAGGAAGACAAATAATCCTATTAAAAAATGGGCAAAGGAAATGAACAGACACTTCACCAAAGAAGACATTCAAATGGCCAACAGACACATGAGGAAAT
>NW_004443947.1:219631-226313 GCF_000243295.1 Trichechus manatus latirostris | reverse complement strand
GGAAGAGCATAGTCAATGTCACTGAACTGTGCATGTAGAAATTTTTGAAATGGTGTATCTTTGGCTATGTGTATTTTCACCAAAAAAAAAAGTTTGAGAAGTTAGAGGGTTGACATGTTGTGGGGTTGTTAACCAATGCCATAAAAGAATATGTGTACTACTGTTTCATGAGAAACTATTTGTTCTGTAAGCCTTCACCTGAAGTACAATTAAAAAAAAATATTGTTAAAGAAATGAATGAACATTGATGTACCACCTTGTCTTAGTGCTGCTGTCACAAAAAATACCACAAATGGGTAGCTTTAAAGAACAGAAATTTATTTTCTCACAATTCCAAAGATTAGAAGTTCAAATCAGGGTGTCAGCTCTAGGGGAAGGTCTAGTAGCTGCCAGCAATCCTTGAGGTTGCTGGGCTTGTAGGTTCATCTGCCTCCATTTTCACATGGCATCTTCCCTATGTGTGTGTGTGTCTATTCTGTTATTTTACAAGATACCACTCATGTGTCTTGTAAATCCTAAAGGGATTAGCTTTAGTATCCACATGAGTCCTGTATGATCTAATTAACATAATGAAAGAAACCCCACATTTCCAAACGGGGTCATATTTTAAAGATACAGGGGTTAGGACTTCAACATAACTTTTTGGGGGATACAATTCAATCCTTAACACACCTGAAACCATCTTATGGTATGCACCCTGGACTTTGGGCATCGCTGCATTATACATCCAGATGGAAGGAGCAACAGGAGCAGAAGCATGGAGATGGTGTTCTGCAGGCAATGATTCCAGAGAAGGAGAAGGACCTCCTACTTCAGTGGTTCTTAACTTGGTTTCACATTGGAAGATCACCTGGGGAGCTTTAAAAAATATTCTTGCTTGGGTTCTATCTTCAGACATTACTAAAATGTAGATTCTGATTCAGTATATCTGGAGTGGAAATGCAAATTATCAGCAGGTTTGAACTGGAATGAACTGGTTTGAAGCCCTGGGTGAGACTCAGAGCTGAGATATTCACAATCAAACTCCAAATGAGTTAACTTTTGAAAAGCCATGATGAAATACAGAAAACATAAAAGTATAATGTCTAATACAATAAATACCAAGTGCCTACCACCTAGCCTAAGAAATAAAACATTATCAATGCATTTGAAACCCCCTTTCAGATCACATTCCCCACCCTCCAATCATTATCCTAATAAGCTAACTCTTAAACTGTATTCCTTTCTACCCTAGAAGTGCCTTTTCAATTCCCAAAGGAAGGGAAAAGGAGAACCAGGTGATGAAAAGCAGGTTCCTGCTCTTATTTTGTTCAAGACAGCCCATGTTCTTTAGACTGATGATTTGGAGTAAAGTAAACACAGTTGATTCTGGGTCCTGGCAGGGCAAGCAGAAGAAGACTTCTCTGGATCCTGTCTGGTTCCGATACTTATTTAGGGCAGTGGTTCTCCAAGTGTGGTCTCCGGACCAGCAGCCACAGCATCTGCATCACCTGGGAACCTGATAAATATGCAAATTTTGGGGTCCTACCTCAGATCCACTGATTCAGTAACTCTAGGGGTGGACCCTGAAATCTGTGTTATATAACAAGCTCTCCAGGTGATTCTATGAAGCTGAAAATCTAGGGTTTCTTTTGTAAAGTGGGGGTAATAACACATCTTGTAGGTAATTGAGAAGACAAATGGGCTAGCTATTTTAAAGCACAAACAAGGTAAAAGAACAGGTGATCAATTACTAGCTTCTTTGTACTCCAGCCAAAGGCAATTGCACATCATTCTCCATGCATTTTCACAGCCTGTAGGGTCTGTGAAACTCTGGTAGTGCAGTGGTTGAGAGCTCAGCTGCTAACCAAAAAGTCAGCATTTCAAATCCACCAGCTTCTCCTTGGAAACCCTATGGGGCAGTTTTACTCTGGTCTATGGGGTCACTATGAGTCAGAATCAACTTGATGGCAATGGGTTTTGTAGAGTCTGTACCGACTCAGTCATAGGGATCAGTGGTCTTCACTCATCATTCATGTTCATTTCCCAAGGGCTAACCCTTAATTGTTTTTCATTGGTGCTTCTGTTTTGCCTGTTTCCATTTTATATCTCTACCCAGGGGTGGATTATCCAATTAACAAGATGATTGCTTACTGGATCATCTGTAGTGAAGGATTTCACATGGGTTTCTCCACATGGAAGATGTGAAATTGTTCACTACAGATTAGTAAGTAAGTACAAGTAAGCCCATGATTACCTTGCTTACTGGATCATCCGCCCGTCAGGGACTGTAAATTTAAAAAGAGGCTTTAATCCTGTAGGAAGGTGCTGTAGGGTTGAGAGAAAGACAGATGCCAGCCATACCTAGAAGCAGAATCTTTGGATGTGGTGAAAAAATGTGAAATTGTCCATTACAGATGACCTAGCCTATTAGATAATCCACCCCTGTCTCTACTCATCCATCTCTCAAGACCCTCCTCCTCAACCATCTGACTCAGGCGACCTGTTCAGGTACCAAGTCCCTCAAGGAGGAAGAGAAAGGGTGGGGGAATCTACAAAGGCAGAACCTGAATGGGCTGATTTTGAAAACTGAATTGGTTGATAAGCCACTAAATCTGAGTGAGATTTCCTGAAATATTCCAGGGATACTCTGGAATATTCTGGAAAGATTTCAGTGTCAGGTAGAATCAGTATTAACCTGAACTATGTAAACAGTTACATTTCTTGTGCTCCCAGGTGTGAGACTGTTTAACTATCATACTGGCAATAGATACATACATAGAAAAATTCCATTGCCATCGAGACAACTCCAACTCATGGTGGGGTGGCCCCATGTATGCAGAGTAGAATTGCAGTCCATAGCGTTTTCGAGGCTATGATCTTTCAGAAGGAGATCACCAAGCCTTTCTGAGGCACCTCTGCTGTGGACTCTTAACTCCTTACCTTTCGGTTAGTAGCCGAGTGTGTTAACCATTTAGGGACTACACACACACACACACACACACACACACACACACAAATAAATATGGTAGGAGTCAAACAAGGAAAAAATCTAACACTTCTTTTTTTCCAAAATGGTGATTAGTGATCAAAAACTGACCATCATGAAACAAGAAGTAATGGGGAAATCTTTTTACATTACATTCCACATGAACATGGTAGTTTGGAAATGCTCTGTGTTCCACACCTGTAAACTCCGAGTGATTGCAGATCACTGGGGCAGTCCAGCAGTGTGGTCAGCATTTGACCATTTCTCTAGGCAGGTACTCTCTAATATCCTGACAAAGCTTCACTTCCTATCTGTCCCTTCATGAAATGAGTTGGCGAATCTTCTTTCAAAAATGAGTGGGGAGGAACAAGAGAAGGCCTTGTTGCACTAGAGACTTTTCCTCTACTCAAGCCTGTCTGTTGATCCCCATTACCCAGAATTTGGTGTTATGGGATTTATCTCATTGTAGCCCTAGGGAATCTTTGACACTCTACCACTCTGTGCAGGAGGCCTGGATTCAGTTCCTGACCAATGTACCTCAGGTGTAGCCACCACCCATCTGTCAATGGAGGCTTGCATGTTGCTGTGATGCTGAACAGGTTTGAGCAGAGCTTCCAGGCTAAGACAGACTGGGAAGAAAGGCCTGGTGATCTACTTTCAAAAATCAGTCAGTGAAAACCCTATGGATCACAACGGTCTGATCTGCAACTGATTGTGGGGATGGCACAGGACCAGGCAGTGTTTTGTTCTGTTGTGCTTGGGGTCACTATGAATCGGGGGCTGACTCCTCGGCAGCCCACAACAACAGTCAACAATAGTTTGGGGACAAAATCCATCCCACATTGGTGCAAAAAGATGAATGATCTTGCTTTCCCTCCAGGCTAAACAATGTCTTCCTAGTGCCTACATCTTGCTCTGGAATCTGTTACTGCTGTCAGGGAAACCCCATCCTGCACTCTTCAGTTCTACTCTTGCCCTCTAACTGTAATAGGACAATTACTTGGCAACCCATTGGCACCAACATCAGTATATTCCAGGATATTCCAATATAATTCATCTAGATTGGTTCAGGATGAAAAAATCAGGTCCAAGTCTTTTTGTTTTTCCTTTCTCCTCCTGTGTAAGGTAAAGATCAAGCATGCACACCACCCTGTAATCAGCCTAAATTAGCAACTAAATCTGAGTGTGACTACTCAAAGAAGAAAAAGCACATATTCTCACAAAGGCAAGCCAAGCAATGCTTTACAGGTATAGTGCATCCGAACAGAATTTATATAGAAAAAGGAAAGATTTCATTTAGAGAAGAAACCAGATCTGCAGGTTCATAGCTGTGCCTGATACATAAGCATAGAAATTTACATTTCCAAACAAAGCACTTTTTTTAAAAACCACAGTAAAATTTATTGCTCGCTCACATCACACACAGTTCAGTGTAGTTAGTGGGCTTCAGTGTGGCCCAGCAGTGTGAGATCTACTCTGTGCCGTCATTCAGGGACTCAGCCTCCTTCCGTGATACGGTTCTTCCATCGACAACATGAGGCTTCAAAGACACTGTGAAGTCATCGCAAATTGGAACTACTCCTTCCGGTTGCCGGGCTTATGCCAGTGACCTCCCAGGGTAGCACTTCCTAGAAAATCAAACTGTAGCACATGGCCTAGCCCATGACCCAAAAGAATCTCTCCATCTTCCTAAATCCTTACATCAACATCCTGCTGACTTTCAGCCAACAAATTGAGAGTACGGTTGCAGTTTTATTACTATAAAAAGAATGCAAATGAAGAGATGCATAAGGTGAGGTCTAGGAAGATCCCCAACATGGGGTTCTGTGTCCCAAAAAGGGTGTATCACCCTCCTGACTACCAATGTCTTTCTGAAAATAAAACACTTTTCTGTTCAGATTCAATCATCTATATTTAGAAGACTTCAAGATTTCCCTCATATTGGTGGGTGAGTACTTCCTAAACGTTGGTATAAATAGTCCATTGAGGTTGTTTCCCTAGAGCAAAGGAATAGGCTCAGATTTAAAAACCTTCAAAACACAGCAATAGAGGCGGGGCCAAGATGGCGGAGTAGTCAGACAGCTTCCTATATCCGTCTTACAACAAAGACCTGGAAAAACAAGTGATTTGATTATATACGAATATCTAGGACCCCAAACAAGGCAAAGTTGAGGAATCGGACTTAGTGACGGGGGGAGAGGGAGACGGTTCTAAAGAAGCGAGAAGTCCCTGACCGCGGCTGGAGCCACAGCTCTTCAGCCCCACCTGGCTCAGAGGTACCCAATGAAGCAGGCAAACAGCTGTGCGTGCACTTGGGAGGCAGTTTCCACATTGAGAGAGATCCAGCAGCAGAGATTCTGCTTGAACACTCTGAACCAGTGAAAAGCAGCTCCCAAGTGGCTAAAGGTAAGTACATGCGTGTGGCCTTTCGCAGGGATTTAAAAAAAAAAAAAAACCCATTTGGGAAAAACCTCTCTCCCTCCCCCTTCTGCACCAGGAATCCGCTGGGCCGGAAGTAGATCCCAAAAGGCACCCTGACCCATTCTCCTGGCCTTGGAGAGGGAACAAATAAGCTACTGGTTCCCCTAAGCCAGGAGCTCAGGGTCGGCACAGCTCCTTTGCTAGGCACAGGCATAAGGAGTCTGCAGACTTTAAGTGCCTTATACCCCTGTATAGACTTGTGGGGACCCATCTGAACAGCACTAGCCCTTACTACCACAGTACAACACGGTAAACATCTGAAGTCTAACTTCAACTGTTTCAGCTGTGAAGTAGCAGATTTGTGACCCTCGACACAGCCCTACCCCTTAAGCAAGCACCTTTACCAATCCACACCAGGGGCTTGAGGACTGGTGGCATCACCTACACCACCTAGTCACCTGCTATAGGAGTCCAAGAAAAAGTGGTGCCCTTGAGTCTTTACAGCCAACAGAGTAGGGGGCTCATAGTCCGGTTGCAAAACTCACCTACCTGCTCGCCCTAGGGAATAGGGATGCACTTTGCTTTCAGACTCTCAGGGGCAGCCTTCAGCCCCCTGCCTGGCTCAGCGCATAACCCCCTACTGCAGCCAGATCCCGGTGCCTACACCAATCACCCATGCCTCTCTAAGACTGTAGGCGAGAGCCTGCACCACACACTTGGTAACTGACTGCCTGGACACCTGAGCTTAACCCATATAGGAAAATTTAATGGACTCCTGGGTGCACATACATAGTTACAGAACTAACCACCTGGTGACAGGACGTTAGAGCTTCAAAGGCGCCAATAATCAAACTAGCACACACGAGCAGCCTATTGGGGCATATCAAAACAAAACAAAACAAGAAGCTAGGACTCAATAAACAAATATAAAATAAAATTATAATAACTTATTGATGGCTCAGAGACAACAGCCAATATCAAATGACATAAAGAGGCAGTCCATGATGGCTTCAGCAAGCTCCCAAAATAAAGAATCATAAATTCTCTGGAGGAAGAGAATTTCTTAGAATTACCAGAGGCAGAATACAAAAGATTAATATACAGAACTCTTCTAGAAATTAGAAAGAAAATTTGACAAAATGCAGAAAAACGGCCAGGGAACACACAGACAAACTTTAAAAAGTTATTCGAGAACATACTGACAAATTTAATAGGCTGCAAGAATCCATAGAGAGAGAGCAATCAGAAATCCAGAAGATTAACAATAAAATTTCAGAATTAGACAACTCAATA
>NW_004443947.1:192199-216034 GCF_000243295.1 Trichechus manatus latirostris | reverse complement strand
AAAACTATAAAGATCATGGAAGAAAAATTAGGGACAATGCTAGGAGCCCTAATACATGGCATAAACACAATACGAACCATAAGTAACAATGCACAAGCGCCAGAAGAGAGAATAGATAAACGGGAGCTCCTACAAATCAAACACTTATGCTCATCAAAAGATTTAACCAAAAGAGTAAAAAGACAACCTACAGACTGGGAAAAAATTTTTGGCTATGACAAATCCGATCAGCATCTAGTGTCTAAAATCTGCAGGATACTGCAAAACCTCAACAACAAAAAGGCAAATAACCCAATTAAAAAATGATCAAAGGATATGAACAGGAACTTCACCAAAGAAGATATTCAGGCAGCTAACAGACACATGAAGAAGTGCTCAGGATCATTAGCCATTAGAGAAATGCAGATCAAAACTACAATGAGATATCATCTCACCCCAACAAGGCTAGCCTTAATCCAAATAACACAAAATAGTAAATGCTGGGGAGGATGTGGAGAGACTGAAACACTTACACACTGTTGGAGGGAATGTAAAGTGGTACAACCACTTTGGAAATCGATTTGGCACTTCCTTAAAAAGCTAGAAATAGAAGTACCATACGATCCAGCTATCCCACTCCTTGGAATATATCCTAGAGAAATAAGAGCTGTCACATGAATAGATATATGCATACTATGGTTCATTGCAGCACTGTTCACAATAGCAAAAAGATGGAAACAACCTAGGTGCCCATCAACGGATGAATGGATAAACAAATTATGGTATATCCACACAATGGAATATCATGGAAAGATGAAGAACAACGATGAAGCTGTGAAACATCATATAACATGGTGGAAGCTGGAACTTATTATGTTGAGTGAATTTAGTTAGTCACAGAAGGCAAATACTGTATAAGACCACTATTATAAGAACTCAAGGAAAGGGTTTAACACAGAAGAAAACATTCTTTGATGGTTATGGGGGTGGGTAGGGAGGGTGAGAATTATTCACTAACTAGATAGTAGATAAGAATCATCTTAGGTGAAGGAAAGGACAGCACACACTACAGAGGAAGTCAGCACAACTGGACTAAACCAAAGCTAAGACGTTTCCTGAATACAATCGAATACTTTGAGAGACAGAGTAGCAGGGGTAGGGGTCTAGGGACCATGCTTTCAGGGGACATCTACGTCAATTGGCATAACAAAGCTTATTAAGGAAATGTTCTGCATCCTACTTTGGTTTAGTGGCATCTGGGGTCTTAAAAGCTTGCAAGCGGCCATCTAAGATGCATCAATTGGTCCCAACCACTTGGAGTAAAGGAGAACGAAGAACACCAAAGACACAAGAAAAGTATTAGCCCAAGAAACAGAATGGGCCACATAAACCAGAGACTTCATCATCCTGAGACCAGAAGAACTAGATGGTGCCTGGCTACCACCAATGAACGTCCTGATGGAGCAGGAGAAAGATGGGGTGCAGAACTCAAATTCTAGTAAGAAGACCAGACTTAATGGTCTGACTGAGACTGGAGGTACCCCGGAAAGCATGGCCCCTGGACTCTCTATCAGCCTAGAACTAAAACAATTTCCGAGGCCAACTCTTCAGACAGGGATTGGACTGGACTGTGGGACATAAAGTGATACTCATGAGGAGTGTACCTCTTAGTCAAGTAGATACAAGAGAACAAAGGGGCAGCTTCTGTCCAGAGGTGAGATGGGAAGGCAGAGAGGGTTAGGAGCTGGTTGAATGGTCATGGGGAATCAGGGGCGGAAAGGAGGAGTGTGCTGTCACAGAATGGGGTGAGCAATTAGCATCACATAACAATGTATGTATAAAATTTTGTATGGGAGAGTATCTTGAAATGTAAACTTAATTTACTACAACAATAAAATATGTATGTATTGTCTTTAGTCATCTAGTGCTGCCATAACAGAAATACCACAAGTGGATGGTTTTAATGAAGAGAAGTTTATTTCCTTACAGTAAAGTAGGCTAAAAGTCCAAATTCAAGGTGTCAGCTCCAGGGGAAGGCTTTCTCTCTCTTGGCCTTCTCATCTTTCCTTTTATCTCCTGAGAGATAAAAGGTGGTGCAGGCCACACCCCAGGGAAACTCCCTTTACATTGGATCAGGGATGTGACCTGGGTAAAGGTGATGTTACAATCCCACCCTAATCCTCTTTAACATAAAATTACAATCACAAAATGGAGGCCAGCCACACAATTCTGGGAATCATGGCACAGACGAATTGATACACACGTTTTGGGGGGACATAATTCAAACCATGACACATATATATAATGAAAAAAAAAATAGAACACAGCAAGAAACCCATTGAAAGCTTTTAGGTGGCAGCTCTATCCATCAAAGTTTCCAAACTCTTAGGGTTCCATTTAAGCTAGGATATCTTATCATAAGTAAATAGTATAGTTCCTTTATTAGCATTTCACGGAGCCCTGGTGGCACAATGGTTAAGAGCTCGGCTACTAACCGAAAGGTTGGCGGTTTGAACCCACCACCTGTCCCACCATGGGAGACAAGACCTGGCAATCTGCTCCTGTAAAGATTACAGCCTAGGAAAACCTACTGGGCAGTTCTACTCTGTCCTGTAGAGTCACTATGAGTCAGAATTGACTCAACAGCGAACAACGATTAGTATTTCAAGTCAATGCTATAGTTTTCATTATTTATATTTTCCTCTTTCTTTATTCTGTCTACATTCTGTCCAATTCTTAAGAAAATGATTTAAAAGCTTAATCAGCCCTTTAAAAAGATATAAAATACAGAAAACTATTTAGAACCCTAGTGAAGCAAAATAAATCACAGACGTGTATGTTCTAAGTATTTAGTACAGTTGGCAAATAAACACACTAATTAATTTCATCTAATTTTCCAAAGGGAAAATAAAGAATTAAAAGTTTGGGAGATCTTCACCTTTTTGTTTAAAATTAATGGAGTCCTGAGGCTGATGATGAAATTCCAGAGGTTATCTAGCCCAGCCCTGTGTCACTGTCCCATGAACTGGCCCTTTTTCCTACCATGTCCAAGCTGTTTTCAGGACAACTGAAAAGAAACCATCCCTCCATAGAGAATAATGTCCCCCTTAAATGCTAGGTGGTTAAAACAGCCACCCTCAAAAAATTACTCTGCTTTTTTCACAATTCTCAGACATCTATTGAGGACCTGCCGTTTGTCTCACCTGGAGAGGGCTCCATTTCTAGGGCTCCAGCACCACAACTATTTAAGGATTTTCTTCCTGATTCACATTTGTTGACAATCCTGAATACAATTCACTGGGACTTACCTGCACTGGGGCTTGACTGTCCCGCCTGCCCCCCATCCTAGCCTGCCGCTTCCTTTCCCTTTCACAAGGTTTACTCCCCAGTAAGGAGCCCCTGGGTGGGGCAAACGATTGACATCCTGACTGCTAACCAAAAGGTTGGTGATTCAAGGCCATCCAGAAGAAAGACCTGGTGATCTACTTCCGAAAGATCACAGCCGCTGAAAATCCTACAGACAGTGTTCTACTCTGACACACATGGGGTCACCATAAGTTGGAGCTGACGCAACGGCTACTGGCTTTCACTCCCCCACAAGCCATTGTACTCCTAACGGCTGTTCTCCTGAAGACACAATTGACGCACTGTTCTTGCCACTTTCTGTATTAATCATGAGGTTCCCCCTTTTTTCGTATCATTTTGAACTGATGCATGTTTAAATATTGAGGTTTCAATCCATGGCAGATGTTATCCTTTTTGGTGCCCAAATTGTTCTATCTTTGGTCAGTGAGAACCCCTTCAAGTTGAGTCCTGGTCCTTTAGGCTTGTTGTCTGGTTCATTTTGCATACTTCCTGCCCTAGACTGGAGTTGGTCTTTTTCTGAGGAGCCTTGATTTCAGTGGGAAATGTTATTTAGAAACCGTAATCTGGGTGCTGCCTAGGGGTGTTCATTGTGACTGAATTGTCCTGCTTCTAGGACTTTTCAGCAAGCAGGGTTAGAAAACGACTTTTTTTAAAAAAAATTTCCAAATGTTTGACAATTAAATAAATTCCAAAATGCACACCCAAATAAAAGTAGTAAAAACCGAGAAACTATTTGTTCTGTAAACCTTCATCTAAAGTACAATTTAAAAAAATTTTTTAAAAAGTAATAAAAACCAAACCAAACAAGTTGCTGTTGAGTCGATTCTGACTCATAGCAACCTTACAGGACAGAGTGTAACTGCCCCATAGGGTTTCCAAGGAGTGGCTGGTAGATTTGAACAGCCAATCTTTTGATTAGCAGCCAATCTCTTACCACTGTGCCACCAGGGCTCCTGAGGACAGAGATAGGAAACAATAAATAGTTATTCAGCAAAACACCAAAGATATGGCCTTTAGCAGCAACCTGTAACCCTGTAGCCAGGGTTTCTAAGACCGCCTGGGAAGAGGCTTGTGAATCAAGACCCCCAGTGCACTGCCAAAACAAGGATCCGTATCCAACTCCCTTCAGATCAGTTTTCTGAACAAACCACCCTACACTCCCATGCCATACATTACCATTTCTTATGTAGATGAAACACGCTGTAATGTATAGCAGCAGGCCCTTTACACTGAAATCTGCCAAGAGATCACCTCCTTCAGGAAGATTGAAGTCTGTATAGACTGTATAGACTCTCGGGTTTTTTTTTTTCTTTCTTCCCCATGCTTTGGAGGCCTGATGGCACAGTGGTTAAGCATTCGACTGCTAACAAAAAGGTCGGCGGTTCGAATCCACCAGCTGCTCCTTGGAAACCCTATGGGGCAGTTTTACTCTGTCCTATAGGGTCCCTATGAGTCAGAATCGACTTGAGGGCAACTGGTCCCCATGCTTTAAAAACAACAGGCTCTCCTTTTTGGAGTAATCATCAGGGCACACCTGCTCAAATCAACCCCCCCCCCAATTTAAACAGCTGGCTACCATGGGCACACCTGACTGATGCTGGCAGTCACGGTGCCAGGGCTGCATTCCTCTTAGACACGGTAAACACAATAAGATAATTTGCCCTCCTCCTGGAAAATAAATGCATTTCGGTGATGCACATCCTGATAGGGTTTAGTTGGCAGTTTCTGGGAAGAGGGTTCACGGCCAATTCCTTCTTCCCTTGCCTATGCATTCTAAGCTACAAACGTCTTCCCAGAGCAATGAGACCAAAAAAACCAAACCCATTGCCATCAAGTAGTTTCTGACTCATAACGACCCTGCAGGACAGAGTAGAGCTGCCCCATAGGATTTCCAAGGAGTGGCTGGTGGATTCAAACTGCTGACCTTTCGGTTAGCAGCCAGGCTCTTAACCACTGTGTCATCAGGGCTTCTTCCCAGGAAGCAGAAGCCTCCCCCCGCCCCTTTGGGGAAGGAGCAGTCTTTTTTTTGCTGTAAACAACTCTCACAATGGAGCCTCCTTCTTCTCCTCCTTTTTCAGTTACTGTGTTAACATGGCCCTTGTATTAACACTGCCCTGATGTTTTCAGGGATTCTCACCAGTTTGGAAAAAAAAAAGTTGCCCTTGAGTTGATTCTGAGTCATAGTTACCCCATGTGTGTTAGAGTGGAACTGTACTTTGTCGGGTTTTCAATGGCTGTGATCTTTCAGAAGTAGATCACCAGGCCTTTTTTCTGAGGTACCTCTGGGTAGACTAGAACTACCAACCTTTGTGTTAGCAGCCAAGCATGTTAACTGTTTGCACCCCCCAGTGACTCTGAGGGATTCTCAAGACCTCTGTAAATGCTCTTTAGGAACATATCAGGGCCTCCATCCAGTGTGAGGTTGGAAGTGCCTTAGCCTGGCTCCACCCTCACAGCTGAGCTCTGGTGGGGATAGAGACTCTTCAGGATGTGAGGATACTCGGGTCACTGGCATTTCTGCACTGCAGAAGTTGGAGAACTGCTGGGGCTGCCAGATTTGGCAAAAAAAAATACAGGAAGCCTAGTTAAATTAGATTTATTTCTAATTGCCTATGCATACATACATTAAGATAAAATACACATATTGCATGGGACCTACTTATACTAAAAATTTATTCATTGTTCATCTGAAATAATTCTAAGTATCTAAATTACCTATCTTTCTTCAGTTGTGTTTCCCTGATGATTTGGATCTTCTTAATAGTTCCTTGTATTGCAGAATTTGCTTATAAAATTCCTTGCTTGTGTTTCCCTAATGATTTGGGTCTTCTTAATAGTTCCTTGTATTGCAGAATTTGCTTATAAAATTCCTTGCAGTTACAGTCTATGTTCCATTTACAGTATAACATGGCTTCTACAGTGGTCACATCCAGCTTATGTCATCCTTTTCCCATTAGTACCCATTAATGAGAAAACACTCTCAACGTTAACATTATGAGCTGGTATACTGAATATATGTTGGCATAAAGTTGGTAACTCTGAGAACTGATCTTCAAATCTGAGTCGTTGAAGATCATAATACCATCTTTTATAGCATAACGTGCCTTTCCATTGTTCAGTATTCCTTTGCATCTTTTGATCAACATCCACGTAAAAGAATCAAATTTTTCAAGGGAAAAAAATCCATTTAAAAAGATAGTTATAGCAAGTGTCATAATAATTATTTAAAATCAGAATTTCTTTCTATGTTTAAAAGTGATACTGTCCCTTTTAAGAATAGTCTTGTCTATTAATAAACTTTCTAGCATTTCTTTCTTTAACGCATTCAATAAGTTCCTTTAAACAGTGAGTACTTCAATAGCGCTGTTTTCTTCCATTTGCGTAATCCTATTGCTAAAGTGATATTGAAAATTATGAACAAGAAACAGGGTTTCACTCAATGGATTATTAAAAACTCAACAAGAATTTTGTGAGCCTTTGGAATCAACTCGATGGCAACTGTTTTTTGGTTGTTTTCTTCAGAATTAAAGCATGATTTCAGTGCTTCATATAAACTGAGGAATCTCTCAACTACATTTGTTAAAGAAAGCCAACAGGTTTCTGAATGAAAAAGAATTGAAAAGTACTGAATGCCAACAAAATCACAAAAATCCTTTGATTGCTCAGTTCAAATAGTGTAAATGTTGAAGTAAGAGAACAGTTTCATGACAATTACTTCAATGTCAATAGAAAGGACATTAGATGGTATTTGAGCAGCGTTATGCAGAATATGGAGAAGATAGGCAGCACCTTCAATAGAATCATTTATGCTGCTTCAGGTTTGAATAAACATTGTTTCCACCTTTATGCAAGGAGTCCGGTAGCACAGTGACTAAGCACTCAGCTGCTAACTGAAAGGTCAGCAGTTTCTACCTACCAGCCGCTCCACGAGAGAAAGATGAGGCAGTCTGCTTCCGGAAAGATTTACAGCCTTAGAAACCCAATGAGGCAGTTCTACTCTGCCCTATGGGATCGGTATGAGTCGGAATCGACTTGATGGCAGTGTGTTTGGTGTGGTTTTGGTTTGGCACCTTTATGCAAACATCTACCAACATTTGTATTTGTATTATCTCTTCCAAAAGCAATATAGCATTTCATGTATTCATTAACTCCTAACTCAACAAGAGAATCTCTGCAAAAATTTGCTCCTTTTTTCTGAAGTCTCAACTGGAAGGGATTTTACTTGTACTAGCCTTACAAGCAAGTCTCTTTTTTTCTTTTAATGAAAAAACATACATGGGGACAAAGGAGAATGTCTTGCTATGTTGTCATTACTTACATCATAAAAAAAATTAAGCATTTAGATCTTTGATAATCTCCAAAATGGTAAATACAGCTATTACATTTTTTATTATTGCAGTAGATTTTATCTTCACGTGTGAAAATTTGCTTGCAATTTTGAAATCATAAAATTCCTCTGGTAGCAGTGTGTTCCAACAGTCATTTGAGCTGAAAGGCTGATGTGGAAGTCTATTACAACTGCTGTAGTTATTTCTTTTTCTCATCTAAATTTCTCTCAATCAAGATTTTATTATTTGATCACTTTCTTTGTTATTAGTTGAGGAAATCATACATTTCTTAAGCTTAGTTGTTAGTATATGCTGGTTTATATCAACTTTTCATCATTTTTTTATGTTGAATGAACAACTGCATACTACACAAAGAGCTTCAAAAGACTTTTTTTGCTCTTCTAATACATGTTCTTTGTTTAGACAATTCACCATGAAATTTATACTTGTGTTTTGGCATTTTGGGGTTCAAATATACACGAGTAAAAAGTAGAGAATAACAATGACCAAAACAACTGAAAAGATTGAGTTTGATAATCTCACAGCTGAGTTAGTGCATCTGTCACTCACAAGTCCAAACTCATAACTAACTGTAAACAGGAGTTGACTGCCGAAAAGGCTCTGAACTAACAACAAATTGAACTTGATATCTGATGCTAAAAAGGTAAACTTGTTTGCCTGCAATGGAGGGCCATACTTTCTCCCTGAACAAAGCCAGATCTGATCTTATATAAGGTTTCGGGAAGCTTCGCGTTCAGGGATTGGTGGATTTTCAGAAGTAGGAGTGTTTAGGGATTAAGGGATTTTTAGCTATATTAGTATGGTCACAAAGGTAAGGTTGCAGTTGTTTTCTTACGCTGTCTTTATCTGGCTTTGGTATCAGGATAACTCTGGCCCCTTATATTGAGCTGAGGGGCAGTGGTGGCTCAGTGGTAGAATTCTTGTTTTCCATGCTGGAGGCCTTGGTTTGATTCTTAGCCAATGCACCTCATGAACAGCCACCACCTTTCTGTCAGTGGAGGCTTGCATGTTACTGTGATGCTGAAAAGATTTCCGTGGAGCTTCCAGACTAAGACAGACTAGGAAGAAAGACCTGGTGATCTACTTCTGAAAATCAGCCAATGAAAACCCTATGGATCACAACAGTCCAGTCTCCAATTTACCATGGGGATGGTGCAGGAGTGGGTAGTGTTTCACTATTTTCTGTATGGGGTCACCATTAGTTGGGGGCCAACTCAATAGCAGCTAACAAGAACAACAACATAGTGAGCTGAGAACTGTTTCTTCCTCCTCTATTATCTGGAAGAGTTTGTGAAGTACTTACCTTATTTCTTCTTTAAATGTTTGATAAAATGTACCAGTGAAACTATTTGGGCCTTGGCTTACTAATTACTTCTTCAATTTCTTTATTTGTTATGGGCCTATTTTGATTCTATATTTCTTCTTGAGTTAGTTTCAGTAATTGTATTTTTCTAGGAATTTGTCCATTTTGTCAAAGTTATTTATTTTGTTGGCATAAAGTTGTTCACCGTATTCCATTATTAATTCTTTAAGTTTTGCAGGGCTTGTGGTAATATACCTTCTTTCATACCTGTAGTAATGTACCTTCTTTCATACCTGATTTTGATGATCTGTGTCTTTTCTTTTACTTTGTCAGTCAATTTTGTTGATCTTTTCAAAGAATCAACTTTTAGTTTAATTTATTTTCTCTATTGTTTTTCAGTTTTCTATTTCATTGATTTTTGCTTTAATCTTTATGATTTCCTTCCTTTTCCTTGCTTTGGACTTAGTTTGCTCTTATTTTTCTAGATTTTTAAGGTGAAAGCTTGTATTATTGATATGTATTTAAAGCTATAAATTTCCCTCTAATCACAGCATTAGCTGCATCCTGTATATTTTGTCATGTTGAGATTTTGTTTTCATTCAGTTCAAAACACTTTCTAATTTTCCTTGTGATTTCCTCTTTGACCAATGGGTTGTTCAGACATGTGTTGTCAAATTTGCAATTATTTGTGGATTTCTAACTTAATTCTGTTATAGTCAGAGAATATGCTTTATATACTATTTCAATCCTTTTAAATTTATTGATGCTAGTTTTATTGCTTAGCTTATGGTCTATCTTGGGAAATATTCTATGTGCACTCAGAAAAATATATTCTACTATTGGTGGTTAGAGTGTTCTATAGATGTTAGGTAAGTTGGTTGATAGTGTTGTTAAAGTCTTCTATGCCCTTGCTATTTATAAGGTTTTCACTGCCCAATTCTTTCAGAAGTGTATCGCCGGGTCCTTCTTCCTAGTCCATCTTTGTCTGGAAGTTCAGTTGAAACCTGTCTGCCATGAGTGAGCCTGCTGGTATTTGAACACTGGTGGCAGAGCTTCCAGCATCACAGCAATACACAAGCCCTCACAGTATGACAAACTGACAGACGAGTGGGGGGTTTAAAATCAGGAAATGTGTGTGTCAGGGTTGTATCCTTTCACCATACCTATTCAATCCATATGATGAGCAAATAATCCAAGAAAATGGACTATATGAAGAACAGGGCATCAGGATTGGAGGAAGACTCATTAACAACCTGCGTTATGCAGATGACAGCCTTGCTTGCAGAAAGTGAAGAGGACTTGAAGCACTTATTGATGAAGATCAAAGACTACAGACTTTAGTACGGATTACACCTCAACATAAAACAAAAATCCTCACAACTGGCCCAATAAGCAACATCATGATAAACTGTGAAAAGAACCGAAGTTGTCAAGGACTTCATTTTACTTGGATCTATCATCAACACCACTGAAGCAACAGTCAAGAAATCAAATCACACATTGCATTGGGCAAATCTGCTGCAAAAGACTTCTTCAAAGTGTTGAAAAGCAAAGATGCACCTTGAAGACTAAGGTGCGCCTGACCCAAGCCACGGTATTTTCAATTGCCTCATATGCATGCGAAAGCTGGACGATGAATAAGGAAGACTGAAGAAGAATTGAAGCCTTTGAATTGTGGTGTTGGCGAACAATATTGAATATATCATGGACTGCCAAAAGAACGAACAAATCTGTCTTGGAAGAAGTACAACCAGAATGCTCCTTAGAAGCAAGGATGGTGAGAGTATGACTCACATACTTTGGACATGTTATCAGGAAGGATCAGTCCCTGGAAAAGGACATCATGCTTGGTAAAGTAGAGGGTCAGCGAAAGAGGAAGACTCTTGGTGAGATGGATTGTCACAGTGGTGGCAACAATGGGCTCAAGCATGATAACGATTGTGAGAATGGCACAGGACTGGGCAGTGTTTCGTTCTGTTGTACATGGGGTTGCTATGAGTTGGAACCGACTCGAAGGCACCTAACAACAACAACAACAACAACAATGCCCTTGCTTATTTTCTGCTTAGTTGTTTTATTATTGAGAGTAGGGTATTTAAATCTCCGATTACTATTGTTGAATTATGTGTTCTCCCTCTGCTTCTATCAGTTTTTGTTTAATGTATTTTAAGGCTCTATGGTTAGATGTAAGAAGCCCTGGTGGTGCAGTGGTTAAGTGCTTGGCTGCTAGCTGAAAGGTCAATAGTTCAAACCCACCAGCTGCTCCATGGGAGAAAGATGTGGCAGTCTGCTTCTGTAACGATTATGGTCTTGGAAGCCCTATGGGGCAGTTCTACTCTGTCCTAAAAGTCGCTATGAGTCAGAATCAACTCAGCAGCAATGGGTTTTATGGTTAGATGTTTATAATTGTTATGTATTTCTGAGGACTTGTCCCTTTTACCATTATACAATGTCCCTTTCTGTAGTAACACTTTTTGTCTTAGTCTCTATTTTGTCTGATATTAGTATAGCCACTCCAGCTCTGTTTTCATGGGATGAGCAGATAACTGGGGTCTTCTCTGATGTTCCTTAAGCATGCCCATAGCCCTGAGCATATATATGTAGCCTTCCAGATCCCCAGGAGAATGTCATAGTTTTTCAAAGTCCTGTTTTGCCCCCTAGATCTCCCTTTTAATTTTTGGCTGGTCTCTTGCCTTAGGCAGCTGTGATGGTTGCCTTTGATTTTTTTTTTGGCCACTAATTATTGTTCTTTTTGACAATGCCCTGGGGAATGGGAGTTTTTCTTGGAGCTTCAGATCAGTTAAATTCCTTCCAGGAGCAACCAACTAAAAAAACCAAACCCATTGACATCATTGAATTGATTCTGACTCATAGTGACCTTGCAGGACAGAGTAGTACTGCCCTATGAGGTTTCCAGGGAGCAGCTGGTGGATTTGAACTGCTGACTTTTGGTGAACAGTCATAGCTCTTAACCACTCCACCACCAGGGCTCCACCCAGCAACAAGGCTGCCAACACTGGGCCATGGAGCTAGGGGTGAAGAGGACATGGGAGCAACCCCAAGTTAAAATGCCACAGACCTTGCTGTTCTTACCGAGGTTTAATAGTTTTCCTTGAATAAATGCTTTACAATTTGTTGTATACATTTGGTTAATTTCTAGAGTTCTAAAATAGTTGTTTTTGATAATTTTATGAGTTTTTTAGGTGCTTCTTTTGGGGAGAGTATTTGTCATGGTCCTCACTCTTCGGGAAGTTCTTTCTTAACATGAATAATTTAAAATTTTCTAACACATTAAAAAAGTAAAAAGAAGTAGGTGAAATTAATATTAATTTTTATAATAATCCAATATATCTAAAATATTATCATTTCAACATGTAACAGTTTTGACAGGAATTCTTCATTACATTAAAATGATTCCCTTCTATTTGTAATCAGTTAAAATTATATATATGTAATATTGAATAGGTATTGGATTTTATCAAATGCTTTTTATGCTTCTTTTGAAATGATCATTTGATTTTTCTAGTACTATAGAAAATTACTTTTAGAGATTCTCTAATTTTGAACTACCTTTGCATTCTGGGAAAACCTTTATATATTCTACATATATTTCCTTTGCATATATTATGTTTAGTATTTTATATCCATGTCCATGAATGAGATTGGCTCTCTCTCATACTCCTTTAATTCATTATTCACACTAAATTTTGAATAATTTTTGGAAAATGTTAAGATAATCATTTTACTCCTCTATATAACCAGTTGCCATTGAGTTACGTCTGACTCATGGTGACCCCATGTGTATCAGGGTAGAACTGTGCCCCAAATGGTTTTCAATGGCTGATTTTTTTTTTTTTTTTAAGTAGATCAGCAGGACTTTCTTCTGAGGAGCCTCTGGGTGGACTAGAACCTCCAACCTTTCAGTTAGCAGCTGAGCAGTTAACCATTTGCACCAACCAGGGGCTCTTATTCCTCTATAGAGCACAATCAAACCAAACCCATTGCTGTAGAGCTGATCCCAGCTCATAGCAAACCTACAGGACAGAGTAGAACTGCTCCATAGGGTTTCCAAGGAGCAAGAGGTGGATTCGATCTGCTGACCTTTTTGGTTAGCAGCCAAACTCTTAATCACTGTGCTATTAATTTCACTTAAAACAAATCCAAGTTTATTACCAGGGCATGCAAGACTCTAGAAGATCTGGTTGCATTTTATACTACTCTCTATTTGTCTTCAGGTTTTCTCAGTACTATTTAATGTTGTTCTGGAGGTCCTAGTCAGTACAATAGGCAAGAAAAAGAAGTAAATGCAATTATTTTGCAATGAAAATGCAAAATAATCTATAAATTATAAGCAAGGTTTATGGGAATAAAATCAATGTATCAAAATCAAATATACCCATAAAAATTGTTAGAAAATTTAATTTAAAAGATACCATTTTCATTAGCATAAAAAATCAAGTAGCTAAGAGTAACTCTAAAACAAGATGTACAAGATGTCTATAGGAAAAATTCTAAACCTTTAAAGATAGACCAAGTTCATTGGGTGAAGGATTCAATATTAAAATAATGTCAATTTTTTCCAAATTCATCCATAGAATCAAAACAATCTCAAACATAATCTGAAGGAGACTGTGAAAAATGGACAAGTTGATTCTAAAAGTCATATGGAACTACAAAGGGCCAAGAATAACCAAGTAACTTTTGAAGAACAAGATGGGAGGACATGTTCTAACAGATATTATAGCGAATCTATAGTGGTTAAATGGCATGATATCAGCACCAGAGTATTTAGATAAACTAATGGAACAGAATAAAGAACCCAGGAACAGACTCTCCATAGGCTGGATTCTACAGGAAACAGACTTTGAGACTCTGGTATCTGTGGCAAGAAGTTTATTAAGAAATGCTTCAGGGAACAACCCCACTAAAAGGTAAAGGAACTGAGAACAGAAGAACTAGATGGTGCCCGGCTACTACCAATGACTGTTCTGACAGGGAACACAACAGAGAGTCCTGGACAGAGTGGGAGAAAAGTGTGGAGAAGAACTTAAATTCATATAAAAAGACCAGACATAGTGGTGTGACAGAGACTGGAGGAACCGTCAGAACTATAGCACTTGGACCCTCTGTTAACCCAGAACTGAAACCACTCCCAAAGCCCACTCTTCAGACAAAGATTAGGCAGGACTATAACACAAAAAATAATAGACATGAGGAGTGTGCTTCTTAGTTCAATCAGATACACGAGACCAAATGGGCAGCTCCTGTTTGGAGGCAGGATGAGAAGGCAGGAAGGGACAGGAGTTGGCTGAATGGACACAGGGAAGCAAGGGTGGAAAGGGCGGTGTGCTGTCACATCATGGGGATTGCAACTAATGTCACAAAACAATGTGTGTATAAATTTTTGTATGAGAAATTAACTTGAGCTGTAAAATTTCACCTAAAGCACAATTAAAAATAATAATAAAAAAATAAAATAAAAGGGAAGGGAAGGGAAGTAGATGATTTGAACCCACCAGAGGCACCTGGTGATCTGCTTCAGAAAGGTCATAGCCTTGAAAACCCTATGGAGTAGTTCTACTCTGCACGCACGGGGTCACCGTGAATCAGAATTGACTAGGTGGCAAGTAACAACAACAACAACAAAATGCTTCAGGTGATCCTCTAAGGAGCTCTGGATCTGAGGTCACCTTTCACAGTTGTTCCAGTGGATTCTGGGAGTCGAGATCCTTATACTCCCACATTGACCAGCCATCTTGCTGAAGGTCTTTCTCTTTTTCACTGACCCTCTACTTTACCAAGCATGATGTCCTTCTCCAGGGACTGGTTCCTTCTGATAACATGCCCAAAGTGTGTGAGACGAAGTCTCACCACCCTCGCTTCTAAGGAGCATTCTCGCTGTACAAAGAGGGGGTGCAATTAATAAATAAGCACAATAAATAAATAAACAAACAAAACCCTAGGCAGAGTCTAATACATCACTGTGAGGTCTGCCTACCCATAATACTTCAACAGTAGATCAGTGGCCACGATGAAAGGCCAACTGTTCAAGCCTATGTTTGCCCCCTCCCTGAGAACACGCCAAACAATTCTGAGCTGGGCTATAGTTCAGAATGGACACTGATCCCGAATGACCAATGTCCAAAAGAAAAAGAGGGAATAAGACAGAGGTCCCCAGGCTGCATAAAATTCCACTGCCTCAAGCAGCTTGCTTGACATGGCCCGTAGCTTCACATTAAAATCCTGGTTCCCTTGCTTGACACTCCCCATAGCTTTACATTAGAATCCTGGTTCCCCTCTCCTTAACTGCTGCCCAAAACTAGAGGAAATTGGTGAAAACCGGTTTAGGCTGCATGTTGACGTTCAGGATAACCTTTTAGCTCATTAAATACCTCGTACATAGTAACTTACCCCCTCTGGGTGGAGTTTAACTGCCATTTTCTAAACACAATGCATGAAGTTATGTGTGAACCCCATTGTGCCGTGTAGTAAGATTAAGAATGTTTCTGATGTAACCTGTGTGAACTTCCTCCTTGTAAACCCCTTAAAAATAACCTTCCCCCTCACCCTTGCTGAATAGTCTTGGTAGCAGCATCCCTGTTTCTTTTCCTTGTGCTTTTCCACTCTCCCACCTTGGTCTCTCATTTATTGGCTGAGATGAGTTGTGACAAGCAGAACCTGGGGTTTCCACCTGGCAACATAGTGAGGTGATGCAGACCATCAGCCCTGTGGATCTGAGCCTGTAGTCACCATATCCTTCTCAGGCCATTGCTGTTATACTTGCCCATTTACTGTCAAGATTGAAAAAAGGATATCAAGAGCACCCAAGTGAATCACTGAGGGTCTAACATTCTTCTCTGTCCCCATAGCGTGACAGCAGCCTGACCTATTCCTGATGGCAGGATTCCAACTCTTTTTCTCACCTTCTCATCTCTTGGCATAAAGATCCCAAACTGGCTGTGCAGGGTTGTAGCTTAAAGTTTAATGAAATTCTTGCAGTGTCCTAGATGGAAACATTTTTTCTCTGAGAACTAAGACCTCTAGACCCACAGACCATACTGTGTGGGAAAAGGAAGCATAAGTTCCCCTCATGGTATCTTTTTCCCACCACAAATACCTATAATACTATAGGGTCTTCCAGATCGTATAGCCCAAGTGTCAGGGCTGCATATATCACAGCCTAGGCCTGTTTCAAAGGCATTTCCTGCTCTGGACCCTAATTTTGTAATAGCTCCTCCTATGGTTAGTGCTGGCCTCAGAGGACAGCCACCACTGAGCTTTTCAGGGATGCTGGTGACTCTCAGTAACACTTTCCTTATCACTTTAGTAAATGGAGCATCCTCTAGGTTCTCCCACAAAACAATTGGCTGGTGAGTTTTCTGATTGTATAAAATACATCCCTGCTAGCATGTCCACTTCTGAGGCTCTTGAGCCCCTGCTTTATCATTTCCCAAAGTGTTTATGGCATTTCTAGTTTTTATAGTGCGAGTGACACTGTTTCCAAGTTTCTAAGAGCCATCATAGCAGCATATTAGCCTTGTCTCTCAGGGTCACTTATTGTGAGTTGCTGTTGAGTTGGCTCTGACTCATGGCAACCCCACGTACAACAGAATGAAACGCTGCCCAGTCCTGTGCCATCTTCATGATCATCAGTATGCTTGAGTTCATTGTTGTGGCCACTGCGTATTTTGAGTACCTTCCAATCTTCCAGCACTATATCAAACAATATTCTGTTGTGATCCATGGGGTGTTAATTGGCTAATTTTTGGAAGTAGAACACCAGGTCTTTTTTACTAGTCTGTTTTAGTCTGGAAGGTACACTGAAACCTGTCTACCATAGGTGATCCTGCTGGTATTTGAAATACCAGTGGCATAGCTTCCAGCATCACAGCAACACACAGGCCACTACGGTACAACAAACTGACAGATGGGTGTGGTCAGGGTCTACCATATTAAATCCTGTACTACAGGAGAGTGCTCCTAGATCAATAACCTCTGCCTCATCAAAGTTTATATTTTGTCCTTCTTGATCTAGCACCTTGAGGATCCAGTTCCATATATACTCTATCGGCTCCCATATTTGTTGGCAACTTCCTGCAGTTCCTTTTTCCTATAGTCTCTTTCTTCCCTTAACAGGCCCAGCACTTCCTTGGCCAGGTTATGTTTTGTCTTGACCCTAGTTATTGGTCTGGTGGCCAGGATGGGAGGTGGGGGTTGATTCTGAGGAGGGTGCATGTAGTCTTGTGAAGCAGAAGCCCTTGCATTGTCTTCAACATCTTCAAGAATGAGGCAGTGTACCAGCCTTTAACAGGGAAGAGTGGGCCACCTCTGCAGGCCTAAGGAGTTCAGAGCAATCTAAGAATTCAAGATTTTTCCATATATTAACTAAGATGTCCTCATTCCGAGTGTCAGTATCCCATTCTTTCCCAATCAGGGTCCTGACCTAGGTATGGCAGACTTACTGGGCTTGAGAATGCAGCCTTCTCTGAATTTCTACTACTCGTATATCCTGATCACAGGAATAGCTAAGACTGCTGTTATACAATGGGAGAAGGGAAGAGTATGTTAGAAACAGTGATCCATTTTTATTTCTTGATATGGGTAGTGATTGCTTGTGTATTTGCTTTATGAGTATTCTTTATACCAAATATAGGCAAACTATGGCCCACAGGCCAAATTTGACCTGCTGTTTTTGTAAATAAAGTTTCATTAGAACGCCATGCCCATCTATGGCTGCTTTCACACTACAACAGCAGAGTTGAATAGCTGTGACAGACTGTATGACCCATAAAGTTGAAAATATTTACTCTCTAGCCCTTTACAGAAAAAGTTTGCCAACCTCTGCTTTATAACATTTAAAAAACTCTCCGTCTTCTGTGTGTGTATCTCACATTTTAAAAAAGGAAGAAAAAGTTTCAGCTATCCCTTCATATTGAAAACATGTATGCAGTTATTATGCCTTCACATAACCAAGTCTTAATTTGTATAAAACCAAATATTTACAAGGGGCCTTCATGGTAGAAGCTTTACACACTGTCGTATAATTTAAGCTTGGGAAAGGTGTGACTATAATATTGAGTTACATTAGAAAAAGCTGGGCCAATCTAGCCTCACTCTATTATTTCCCTTCACACCACCGCAGGCTAATCCATGAGTCCCAGAAGCACCACCAGGTGGCTGTCTTAGGGTCATCAAAGACGATTTGGATCTGAAGTCTTTTTCTGTACTTGAGCCATGATTGTGGAATAGGGCAACCTCACAGGGAGTTACCAGAGGTGACTGGTTAGGGAATGCCTTACTTTCCTAGTGCTGCTGTAACAGAACTACAAGTGGTTGGCTTTAAAGAACAGAAATTTATTTTCTCACAGTTAGGAGGCTAGAAGTCTAAATTCAGGGCACCAGCTGTAGGAAAAGTCTCTCTCTGTCGGCTCTGGGGAAAGATTCATAATTTTCAGCTTCTGTAGCCACTGCATTCCTCAGTTTCTTGGCGATCTTCACTTGGCATCTATCCTCCTCCGTTTGTGCTCGCTCCTGTGTCTAATTGCTCTTTTTATAACTCAGAAGTGATTAGGTTTAGGACACACCCTACACTGATATGACCTCATTAACATAAGAAAGAAAACTCCATTCCCAAATGGGATTATATCCCACAGGGTTAGGGATTAGGATCTCAACATATATTCTGGGGGGGACACAGTTCAGTTCATAAAAGGGAGAAAGGTGAGGCCATGAAAGGAATATGTTTATTATTAGGGGCTTGATTATTTTGTAATAGAGACAATGGGAGTTAGTTATAAGGCATGTAAAAGAGCAGAAGGGCCACTAGAGAATCTAGAGAAGGGCCACACCAGAAGATCTGTTCACATCCAGATCTTTTTGTGTCTAGAGGAACAAAATTCTCTAGTTTTATCTGGATGTGTACATGAACATAATCACTAAGAGAAAACTTTGGTTATGTAACTAATATAGGGATGGTTGGTGAGTCCTTTGGAGAATGATAAGGAGGTGGTAGCTGAAGCCCCCTTGCTTGTGTGTCTGTGTGTGCACGCACATGCATGCGTGTGCTACAGTTAATGAAGAAAAGGATAAATCATGGTAATGCATGATGAGATTTTGCGATGATGTTGAGAAAATTGGCTCTTTTTTTCATCCTTACAATTGTGCTTGCTGTTGTTATTGTTAGGTGCTGTTGAGTTGATTCCAACTCACAGTGACCCTATAGGACAGAGTAGAACTGCCCCATAGGGTTTCCTAGGCTGTAATCTTTATGGGAGCAGATTGCCAGGTCTTTACTCCTACAGAGCGGCTGGTGGATTCCAACCACTGACCTTTCGATTAGCAGCTGAGCGATTAACCATTGTTAATGCTCCTCTACAGTCGTGCTAGATGCATATTTTTTCTTTTTTATTTCTTTTCTAACTTCTCCTTCCCCCTGCCCTTCTTTTGTTAAAACCTTTGCCTTTCTCTAAAGAGCTGAGAACGAAGGGTAGAGGGTAGTGTCATATAGTGATCTGAGTCACAGGGAACTCAGGCTGTCAGTCACATATGGGGAAAGGGTGGTATTCTGAGAGATTTAGAAACAGGATATTTCAGAGGGGGATGAGGGAACTTGCAGAGCTCCTCCTGAGAAAAATTTTGAAGCTGGATGGTGATAGCTTCAGGTCTTTTTGGTCTCCTTGATCATGTTGCATCTGCCTTTGTGTTCTGAAAGCCAACAGCTCATTTTCCCTTCTTTCTGTTCTCTTTCCTGTAGGGTAGATGGTATTTTGTGGAGAAATATGGATGGAAGAGCTGGAAAATATAAAGTCTAGTGTGAAATACAGGCTTCTCAACTAGCATGTTTGGAGTAATGGCTGGATATCTCCCAGTACAAGAAAGGGTTCTGTGCTCCATTAGCATCCCTGATATGAAGTAGTTATATTACTTACTTCTTACTTTTCTTAAAATTGTGGCTACCTTTTGTCCAAGAATTCTGTTACTGCTTCTTCTCTTTTCCATATCCTCACATGCCACACAGCTTGATGGAGGGGTGGCCTGGGCTGATAATTAGGAGTTGGTCTTATTGTTCCCATAACTTCTGTTCTGCTGAGCTAATCCCCAAGCTGGAGGAAAGGTTATCAGAGAGACTTAAACAAACAAACAAATAACAACAACAACAACAAAAATAGAATCAACACAGACAGGTTTAGTTATTTTTAAAGATACATGTTCTCATTATCTTCCAGCGTGGAATGAATCTAGGAAGATTATTACTGATTTTTCAGGAGCTATAGTAGAGTGTTGTGAGGTAGAGATTTGTTCTCCCTTTTTCTTAAACTCAAGAATCTTCTGATATGTTATTGTTTATAGGGAGGGGATATAATGGGGACTCAGGAAAAGACTAGTTTTACCATATGGATATAAGTGTGTTTAATCACTTTTGTTTCCTGAGACAGAATATGATGATTACATTATTGTTCAGAAAAGATTTACTCCTTCCCCCCAAATATCCATGGGAAGAGTAATTTCCTGCTCTGTTGATGTAGGGCTTGGCCATGTCACTGGTTTTGGCCAATGAGATGTGGGCAGAATTGACAGTGGGTCAGAGCCTAAGCCTTAAAATGTATTGCCATGTTCCACTTGCCTATCATGCATTACTGCCTTTCAGCCTGAGCAGAACTTTTCTTGGGTAGCCATTGGTTAAGGGGAGATGAGAGGCTCACGGAGCAGGCCTAGACCAGCTTGAAGCTTGGAGTTTAACACAGTTGAGCTTAGCCAAGATCAGCCAAACTCAGCTAAACTGTAGATGTATGAGCAAGAAATAAATGCCTATTGTATGTGACTGAGTTTTAGGGTATTATACAACATTCTTGGAAAAACAGTTAACTGATACAGAGACTACTAATTGTCCCTTAGTTATCTATTTTCTCCTAATTCTTCAGTGATAATTCTCCTGCCCGATATTTAGCTTCTGATAGCCACTTACACTAAAGACTATTTTCCCATCTCTACTGCAGATAAAGTCAAGAAATCAAATGATGCATTGCATTGGACAAATCTGCTGCAAAAGACCTCTTTAAAGTGTTGAAAAGCAAAGATGTTACCTTTAAGACTGAGGTGCGCCTGACCCAAGCCATGGTGTTTTCAATCGCCTCATATGCATGTGAAAGCTGGACAATGAATAAAGAAGACTGAAGAATTGATGCCTTTGAATTATGGTGTTGGCAAAGAATATTGAATATACCATGGACTGCCAGAAGAACGAACAAATTTGTCTTGGAAGAAGTACAGACAGAATGCTTCTTAGAAACGAGGAGGGCTAGACTTTGTCTCACATACTTGGAACATGTTATCAGGAGGGACCAGTCCCTGGAGAAGGGCACCATGCTTGGTAAAGCAGAGGGTCAGCAAAAAGAGGAAGCCCCTCAACAAAATGGGTTGACACAGTGACTACAGCAATGGGCTCAGGCATAACAACAATTGTGAGGATGGCATGGGACCGGGCAGTGTTTTGTTCTGTTGTACATAGGGTCACTATGAGTCAGAACTCACTTGACAGCACCTAACAACAACAACAACATTGCACATTGGTAAGACTTTGTAACTAAATTCTAGGCAATGATATGTACGTGGAAGTATTCCTGAAGAGAAAGAGCATACCTTTCTTTCCCCCCTTCTTCCTCCTATTGTCTGTAACGCAGATGTGAAAGCTAGAGTAGGAGTCTGCAAACTATGGCTAGCTGGCTGGCAACCTATTTTTGTAAATGTAATTTTATTAGAGTACAGTCATACCCATTTATTTATATGTTGTCTGTGAATGCTTTCCCATTACAAAGGCAGAATTGATTAGTTGTGATAGAGACCATGTGACCCTCAAAGCCTAAAATATTTACTATCTGGCTCTTTAAACAAAAGTTTGCTGACCCCTGGGATAGCGTGTGAGTTGCCATCTTGGACCACGAAGAACCCTAGAGGACAATGTGGAATAAATTAATGCTCTTTTTCCTGGTGTTTCCTTTCAGCCTTTGTTGTTAGTTGCCATTGAGTCGATGATTCTGACTCATAGTGACCCCATGTATGCAGAGTGGAACTGCTCCATTGGGTTTTCAAGGCTGTGACCTTTGAAAAGCAGAACACCAAGCCTGTCTTCTGAGGTGCCTCTGGGTAGGTTTGAACTGCCAACACTTTGGCTAGAGGTCAAACTTTTAACCATTTGTCCACCCAGGGACTCCTTTTCAACATTTAGGATGATCTATTTACCTATCTGTTGTGGATTGAATTGCATTTCCCTTAGAAATGTACTGAAGCCTTGGCCCCTATACTTGTGGATGAGATCCTATTTGGAAATAGGATTTTTCTTTTGCTACTTCAATAAGGTCATATCAGTGTAGGGTGGGTCCTTAATCCAATCATTTCTGAGCTACAAAAAGAGCAGATTAGACACAGAGACACACACAGGGATAAGATGAAGACAGGAGACAGACACAGATGCACCTACAAACCCAGCTACACCAAGGAGTGACAGCAGTCACCAGAAACTAGGAGAGACTCATAGAAGGAATCGACATGGCCAAGACCCTGATTTGGACTTTTAGCCTCCAGAACTATGAGAAAATAAATTCATATTCTTTAAAGCCACCCACTTGTGGTTTTTCTATTATGACAGCACTAGCAAACTAAGACACTACCTTTGTCTGGTAACTGAGAGAATGGATCAGTGTCACTAAATATAGTTTATGATATTTTCTGTGTATCTTATCCATAAAAATTTTATTGAATTTTTAATTGAGTTTCTTACTAAAGAGCATTTAAAAGTGAAACTGGGGGAGTTTACAAAAGTCTGTAAATAAAATCTGTGTACATATACAGGAGAGACCAGAAAAGGGCAGAAAAGTGATGGGCATTGTTTAAATACACTGTAAGGTGAATGATCAATCTGCAGACACCTGGGGAAGAAGAGTATAGTTAATTGGTACCTTGGTAACAAAGCCAGACAAAGACACCACAAGAAAAGAAAACAACAGATCAATATTCCTTATGACTATAGAAGCAAAAATCAATATTGAATATAGATACAAATAAAAGCAAACCAATTCCAACATGGTGGAGTAGGCAGCTCCAAACTCCTGTCCTCCCACAGAAACATTGAAAAACAAGAGAAACTGTCAGAATCAACTTTGTGAGAATTCTGGAAAATATTCAAAGTTTTACAGAAACCAAACATCAAATCAAGAAAAGGGCAACTTAAAAGTGATAGGAAAGCTTTGTGGCTTTCTACTTGCCTATGCCCCACTCTTTCGTGAATTGGGCAAATCTGCTGCAAAGACCTCTTTAAAGTGTTAAAAAACAAAGATGTCACTTTGAGGACTAAGGTGTGCCTGACCCAAGCCATGGTATTTTCAATTGCCTCACATGCATGCGAAAGCTGGACATCGAATAAGGAAGACTGAAGAATGATACCTTTGACCTATGGTGTTGGTGGAGAATATTGAATATATCATGGACTGCCAGAAGAACGAACAAATTTGTCTTGGAAGAAGTACAGCCAGAATGCTTCTTAGAAATGAGGATGGCTAGACTTTGTCTCACATACTTTGGACATGTTATCAGGAAGGACCGTCCCTGGAGAAGGACATCATGCTTGGTAAAGTAGATGGTTGCTTCTGACTCATAGTGACACTATGTACGACAGAACAAAAATTGCTTGGTCCTGTGCCATCTTCACAATTGTTATGCTTGAGCCCATTGTTGCAGTCACTGTGTCAGTGCATCTCGTTGAGGGTCTTCCTTTCACTGACCCTCTGCTTTACAAAGCATGGTGCCCTTCTCCAGGGACTGGTCCCTCCTGATAACATGTTC
>NW_004443947.1:184679-186104 GCF_000243295.1 Trichechus manatus latirostris | reverse complement strand
GAATTTGTCTATTTTTTCCTCATTTTTGTCTGCTTTTTGCTTCAACTCTTGGAGAATTCTGAGTATTAGAGATTTGAATTCCCTATCAGGTTGTTCTAGTGCCTTTTCTTCCAGTGGAAAGTCATCTGGCGTTTTATTCTGGATGCCTATTGGAGCCATCCTGTCCTGTTTTTGTAAATGTTTTGATATTGTCTGCTGTCTTCAGGGCATTCGGTAGTTATTTTCCTTGTTTATTGATTGTAGATTTGTTTGTTTTGTCCTTTTTTTTTTATTTGTCTATGTCTGAGTAGGTGGACTGTGTGTTCTTTGTTGTTTGCTCATCTGTGGGCATGATACTGTTTGCCTCCTTCTCCAATTGGCAGTTTCAGTCGCTCAGATATGGTACAGCAGAGCAAGTCTAGCTGAAGAGGAGTTACTGGGATGGGTTGTTTTATGGCACTTACTACAGCCACCAGGCCGGGTTGGTAATCAGTGCAGGGCAGGTTCCAGTAGGCTGTGCCTGTGCTGCTTGGTGGTGTAATGTTAAGCGCACGGTGCAGGTAGGCAGGAGGTAGCGGGGAGATTGTTATGTGTGGAGCTAAGATGGATATGGGAGACAGGAGAGAGGAACAGGAGCCAAAAACATAGAAAAACAAAAACAAAAAAGAATGCTAGGGGAGCTTGCTGTTGGCGTGGAGAGATGAGAGACTATGAAATGGAGAAAAACAGAAAGGGGAAGAAGAAGAAAAAAAAAAAACCGAAAAGAAAAGAATGAATAAATAAAAATCAGAAAGGGAAAAGAACAGCAAAGTTCCCAGGGATCCAACCGGTGCGGGTATGAAGTCTGGGGAAGTTGTTCTTAGGCGTTTCAGTACAGCCTGGCTCGAAGGCATAGAGGTATTCTGCACCTGGTATTCAGGGAACAGAAAGAGAAGGAAGGTATAGAGAGACGAGAAACTGAGTAATGAAGAAAGACAAAAAGGTATAAAGAGGGAAAAGAAAACAAAACAAATTTAAAAAAAGAAGAAGAAGAAAAGCCCCCCCAAAAAACAGGAAAATATAAAATAAAAATTAAAAAAATAAAGCCCTACAAAAAAAGAAATGCCCTCAGGGATCTCTCTGCGTGTCTGCACAAGCCGAGGGGGTAGGTTCCAATCCACGTGTCACCACCTGGCCAGAACGGGCTCCCAACTCAAGAAAAGGAAAACAAAACAAACAATTCAAAACAAACAAACAAAAACCCTGGGATCCCACCAGCGTGGCAGCCCAGACCGGGAAGCAGTTCCACACTCGAATGGAGCTCAGCAGCCCCTCAGGAAGAAGCAAAGATGGCGCACGGAGCCTGGTATTTGAGCGGAAGGAGGGGGAGGTGGTGAGAGGTAAGGAAGAAATCAAAAGAAGCGGAAAAAAAAGCAACACCAGCAGCCAACAAATGGCACTCAGAGA
>NW_004443947.1:141820-184125 GCF_000243295.1 Trichechus manatus latirostris | reverse complement strand
CACTCTCCATTCTCTGTCAGTGTTCTCACTCCATTTGGTGCTTGGCTGAGTTCTTTATCTCTTCATTTGATGTTTTAGGGTTTCAGGATTGTTGTTTTCTCTGTTCAGCTTAGTTTTTCAGATCTTTGCTGTGGAGGGACGGCGTGGTGCTTCTGCCTAGAGAGCCACTTCACAACTGAGATTTTAATGTCAGTTTCCGGTAGGATAAAAGAGCTGTTTTTGTTACAGTTGGGATTGAGGGTTAAGGAGCTCTAAAATCCTAGTCTAGGCACCCTAGTATAATGAAGATTTTTTTCTTCCTCTGACTTCTTTAAAAGGAACACATAGGACTCTTGGAGCGCAGTTTGACAAAAGCTAACCTGAGAAAATGCTTTCTCCTCTCCTTGTTTCTTAATTTTATATAAAATTAACATATAATAAAATTGACTTTTTGATGTATAATTCTATGAATTCTAACCATCATCACAAACAGTATACAGAAAATTGCCACTACTACAAAAAAAAAACACTCCCTCATGCTTCCCCTTTCTAGTCACACTTTCCCCCTTTCAATCCCTAACCCATAGCAACCACAGATATATTTCCCATCACTAAGATTTTGTCTTTTGAGGATGTCATGTAATAGAATCACATAGTATGTAACATTTTGAGAAAGGTTTCTTTTTTCACTCAGCTATTATGGACTGAATTGTGTCCCCCACCCCAAAAAAAATGTGTGTCCACTTGGCTAGTCAATAATTCCCAGTATTATGTGATTGTCTACCATTTTGGCATCTGATGTGATTTTCCTATGTGTTGTAAATCTCATCTCTATGATATTAATGAGACGGGATTAGTGGCAGTTATGTTAATGAGGCAGGACTCAATCTACAAGTTTAGATTGTGTCTTAAGTCAATCTCTTTTGAGATATAAAAGAGAGCGAGCGAGCAGAGAGACATGGAGACCTCATATCACCAAGACACAAGAGCCAGGAGAATAGTGCATCCCTTGGACCTGGGGTCTCTGTGCTCAGAAGCTTCTTAACTGGGGAAGATTAATGACAAGGACCTTCCCCCAGAGCCGACAGAGAGAGAAGGCCTTCCCCTGGAGCTGGCACCCTGATTTTGGACTTCTAGCCTCCTAGACTGTGAGAGAATAAATTTCTCTTTGTTAAAGCCATCCACCTGTGGTATTTCTGTTATAGCAGTGCTAGATAACTCAGACACTCAGCACAATGCCTTTCAGATGCATTCAAGTTGTTGCATGTATCAATAGATCATTCCTTTTTATTGCTGGTATTTAGTTGTATAGATGTACCACAATTTGTTTATACATTCATCCACTGAAGGACATTAGGGTTTTGTTTTTTTTTTTCAATTCAGGTATTTTGAGTAGACATTGTATAAATCCCTGTGTACAGGTTTTTCTGTGAACATAAGTTTTCATTTCTCTAGGGAAGTTACCCAGGAGTGGGATTACTGGGTTGTATCATAACCGTATGCTTAACTTTACTAGTAACTGGTAAACTTTTTCCAGAGTAGTTGTACCATTTTGCACTCCTACTAGCAATGTGTAAGTGTTAGAGTTGTTCTGCATACTTGCCATGTTTGGTATTGTCAGTATATATATACATACATGATTTTTAGTAATTCTAGAAAATGTTTAGTGTTATCTTATTGTGTTTTTAATTTATAATTCACCAATAGATAAGTAAAGGAATGGAGAGATAGGGGGACAGGAGGAGAAATTGAAATTAAATTTCAAATGAATGAAATTTTGAAACCCAGCTTGGGTAGAGGAAACAGATCAGAGTTTGGGTCTGCTAAGGTAGCAGGAATTTGTAGGGAAGGTTGCTGGAGAAGAAGGATTTGTAAAGAAGAAGCTCCAGAGATGTGCATAGGTTTTCCATGAGGAAGGTCAAATGCTACAGCCTTTAGTATGAATTATGCATAAGTGTGAAGAAGAAAAAAATCCTCACAACTGGACCAATAAACGACATCACGATACATGAAGAAGTTGAAGTTGTCAATGATTTCATTCTACTTGGATCAACAATCAACGCCCATGGAAGCACTGGACAAATTTACTGAAAAAAGACTCCTTCAAGGTTTTAAAAGGCAAAGATGTCACTTTGATGACTAAGATGTGCCTGACCCAATCCATGGTCTTTTCAATCTCCTGATAGGCATGCAAAAAACTGGACAATGAAAAAGGAAGACCAAAGAAAAATTGATGTGTTCAAATTGTGGTGTTGACAAAGACTATTGAATATACTATGGACTGCCAGAAGAATGAACAAATCAGTCTTAGAAGAAATACAACCAGAATGCTCTTTAGAAGTGAGGATGGCAAGACTTTATCTCACTTACTTTGGATAAGTCATCAGGAAAGACCAATCACTAGAAAACTACATCACATTTGGTAAAGTGGGGAGTCAGTGAAAATGAGGGACACTCTCAATGAGATGGATTGACACAATAGCTACAACAATGGACTGAAACATATCAAATGATCATGAAGATGGTGCAGGACTGAGCAACATTTTGTTCTGTTATGCATAAGGTTGCCATGAGTTGGAACTGGCTTTATGGTAACTAACAACAAGAAAAAAGACTTGCACGAATTCTCATGGCAAGTGTCTTCATAATAGTTAAAAACTGTAAACAATTCAAATGTCCATCTACAAGACAATGGATAATCAAAACAAACGGTGATATATTTACACAATGGAATATTACACTACAATAAATAAAAATTAACAACCAATCCCTGCAAAAATATGATGGAATATAAATATTATGTTCAACAAAAGAAGTCAGATACAAAAGAATATGGACTATATGGTTCCATTTACATGAAGCTCAAGAATAGATAAAAGTAACCTATTTTTTTTTTATGATTGAAATAGTAGTTGCTTCTGAGGGGATATTGAATGGAAAAGGGTATGTGGATACTTTCTGTACTGATGAAAGTATTATTTATCTTGAACTATTAATGGTTACACAGGTGCATGTATTTGTCAAAATCCACTGAGCTGTACACATATTTTTGTTGTATATGAATTATGTTGTTGTTGTTGTTAGGTGCAGTCGAGTCAGTTCCGACCATAGCGACCCTATGTACAATAGAATGAAACACTGCCTGGTCCCGCGCCATCCTCACAATCGCTATGCTTGAGCCCATTGTTGCAGCCACTGTGTCAATCCATCTCGTTGAGGGTCTTCCTTTTTTTCACTCACCTTCTGCTTTACCAAGCATGATGTTCTTCTGTAGGGATTGCTCGCTCCTGATCACATGTCCAAGTATATGAGACGAAGTCCCGCCATCCTTGCTTCTAATGAGCATTCTGGCTGTACCTCTTCGAAGACAGATTTGTTTGTTCTGGCAGTCCATGGCATATTCTGTATTCTTCGGCAATATCATAATTCAAAGGCATCAATTCTTCTCTGGTCTCCCTTATTCATTGTCCAGCTTTCACTTGTATAGGAGGCAATTGAAAACACCATAGCTTGGGACAGGCGCATGTTAGTCCTTAAAGTGACATCTTTGCTTTTTAACACTTTAAAGAGGTCTTTTGCAGCAGATTTTCCCAATGAAGTGCGTCATTTGATTTCTTGACTGTTGCTTCCCTGGGCATTGATTGGGGATCCAAATAAAATGAAATCCTCTACAACTTCAATATTTTCTCCATTTATCATGATGGATAGAAGTAAGGACCTCTTCTAGTTAGTTGACCAGGTAGCTGTCTTCCAATTTTCTTGGCATAGGTGAGTGAGCGCTTCTAGTGCTGCATCCATTTGTTGAAATATCTCAACTGGTATTTCATCCGTTCCTGGAGCCTTGTTTTTCGCCAATGCCTTCAGTGCAGCTTGAACCTCATCCTTCAGTACCATCAGTTCTTGATCATATGCTACCTTCTGAAATGGTTGAACGTCGACCAATTCTTTTCAGTGCAGTGACTCTGTGTACTCCTTCCATCTTCTTTTGATGCTTCCTGGGTTGTTTAATATTTTCCCTGTAGAATCCTTCAATGTTATTGTACCTAAATAAAATACTGATAACAAGCAAATCATAACTACTGTAACAAGATGTGTTATTTCCCTTAAGAAAAAAAAATTCTGAAAGCAGCAGCTGAGAGTCTGAGATGCTGAGCAGCATTTTCTATAGACTCACTAGGTTGCAAGACAAAAATTTGAGCCCAAAGACTGCCAAGGAGGAGGAACCATTATAGAAACTCCTGGATTTTTTGGGAAGGAATCCCAAAGAGCTATATTCTAGGAATAAAGATGAATTGGAAATACAGCAGTCCTTACAGAAACTGAAGTATAACTTTGAATTATTTTAATCCCTGTTTGGATTAAGATGATCCAAGATTGCTAGTACCTCTACCTGTCATCAGTAGAAGGAAAGTAAATCCTCTCTGGAGAAAGACACCAATATCCAGAGCTTGAAATATCTCTATAATTTTTTATGTTGTGATGTCTGACCCTCAATAGAAAATTACCAAGCATATAAGCATGCATTACTCACATGAATACCAATTGATGTTAAAAAATAAAAACACAATAGAAAATAATCTAGATGAGAATCAAATAAAAGGATTATTAAAATATTTTAAAATAACAATACTTAATATATAGTCAAGAAATTAAAATACAAGATGAGAACAATGGCAGATAACTTGAAAACTTAAGAAGAATGAAATGGAAATTTTGTAACTGGAAAACACAGTAACCAATAGAAGAGTTCAATGGGACAGGTTTGACAGAAGCTAATGAGAAAGTTAATGAGCTGCAATACAGGTCAGAAAAATTATCAAGATTGAAGAACAGAGACAAAATGATGGAAAACATATAAAGTAGCATAAGGGATATAGGAGACACAATAAAGAGTTCCTACATGACGGTTAATGAAGTCCCAGAAGGAGAGGGGAGAGAGAGAGCATGAGACAGAAGCAAATTGAAGAGATCATGGCCAAGAATTTTTACAAAACTGATGAAATACATCAAGCCACAAGTTAAAGAAGCATAATAAATACAAAGGAAAGCACACCTAGACACATTATAGTAAACTTGCTTAAAATGAAAGACCAATAGAAAAATCTTAAAAGTAGGCAGAAAAGAAAAGATAGAGACGTTAAATCTGACAGTTATTTTCTCAACAGAAATAATGAACAAGGTGGTACTGTCACCAACAGACAAATTAATGGAACAGAATAGAGCTCATAAACAGACTCACATATATACAGTCACTTGATTTATGAAAAAGGTGGCCTCACATTGCAGTACAGAAAAAGTGGTCTTTTTAATAAATTGTGTTGGAGCTTAACTGGATATCCATATAAAATGAGTTCTACTCTTATGTCACACATACACTAAAATCAATTCAGATAGATACTAGGTATATGTGTGAAACGTTAAACAACAAAGCTTTTAGATGACACATAGCCCTTTCAAGACCCGTGGGACATATGGTATCCCACCCACTTTTTATGCCTCTGGAGTTCTTTGAAACGGGAGCAGCCTGATTTTAACTTGTTTAGCCTCAAGGTGGGAGCCTTTTGGAATGTGTGAAACTCAAAATTCCTGAGTGGGAGCCTCATTTTTGTGTTGAGCATTGTCTTAGGTGATGCCTCCCAGATGTGTGAATTTTCTAAACTTTTGACAGATTTGCCTTTATTTCTTTGAGATAAGCCTCCTCACAGTATCTTAGTTACTATGTTCTCGTGAGAATGTACTTACTTTGAGAATAAGCTATTGCCAGTCTTCATTCAGTCATAGTGACCATTTTCTCCTTTATGCCATTCATTGTTTCCAAGTGTTACTGGCTGCCTTCTTTTCTAGCCTCTGAACTTTAAATAATGCCTTTCCAATAAGGAATAATGCATTGCAGTGGCACTTTTCAGGAGACTGGAAATCCTATAAGTTATTCTTAGCTTGCATTCAATCTTTGGGCCCAATCATTGCTTCCATGTGTAGCAGGTGGAATGCACCACTGTGAGCAGTTCTGCAGTATTCCAGGGCAGCTGTTTCTGCTTTATAGCAGTTAGTACTGCTTTTGTTATAATGAAGGATACAGATAGCGGTAATTTTCCTAACATTCAAATTCTTTTAGTTTTATTTATTTTACCTCTAAGTACTGCTTTTGCAGTAGTGAAGAATGCATTGTAATGGTAATTTTCCTGAGATAAATAATCCCTTGACTTTATTTATTTTGCCTGTAAGTACTACTTTTTCAGTAAGGAAGAATGCATTGTACTACGTTTTGAAAAGTTTCATGAAAAATAATAAAAATGCTAAGAAGAAGGATACTAGAATAAAATGTATATGCAGTATTGCCAGATGCCTTCATGTTTTACCTCATGTTTTGCAAATTTTCAAGAAATAAATAAAAAAAATAAAAAAAAGAAACAATTTTATCATTGATTCATATTGACAGGATTTACATCATCCACAGTCTTCTGGGACACATGTGATCCCAGATAATGGATATCCAAATCGATAACTCATAACAAAAATTCTGAGTTGGTCCTTTAATCAGCATGCCTTCTTTAGTGAAAACACATAGTATCAACAAAAAATTCAAAGGTGAAAATGGTTGGGTCTTGAAAGGGATAGAAGAACATCTTATATGACCTTGGACTAGATAAGGATTCCTTAAGGCCTCCAAAATTAGAACCATAAAGGAAAAAAAAGATTAAATGGACTATATTAAGATTAAGAACATTTGTTCATTAAAAAATACCACTAGGAGAGTGAAAAGACAACTCACAAAGTAGTAAAAGACATTTACAATGCATGTATCTATCAAAAAAAAAACTATCTAGAATGTATGAAGAACTCTTACAAATCAATAAGAAAAAGACATGTCAGTTAAAAGATTGGCAAAATATTTGACCAGGAACTTCAGAATAAAGAATATCCAGATGAGCCAGAAAGGTATTCAACTTCATTAGTCATCAGACAACTGCAAATTAAAACTGTACAGCAATAACACCCAACACCTTCAAGAAAAGGCAAAATTAAAAAGATTGACAATACCTAATGTTGGTGGGAATGTGGAGCAACTTATGGAATCTAATAGTACTCAGAGAAATTGCAATGGTTGATGGGGGGTGCTGGGCGGTGGTTCATGTAAAGAATCCATGAGACCCTGGAATGGTCGGTGCACAAGCAGTTTGTAGATCATTAGTAGCCTCTGAACTGAGAATGAGCAGTTAAGTGTGGTAAACAGACTTGGACTTTGTAAACTTCTTTTTATTTTATTTTTTATTATAATATTTTATTGTGTTTTTGGTGAAAGTTTACACAGCAAATTAGGTTCACATTTAACAATTTCTATACATATTGTTCAGTGACACTGATTACATTTTTCACAATGTGTCAACATTCTCATTATTTCTGTTTTGGTTGTTTCATTTCCATTAATCTAGCTTCCCTGCCCCCCTTACTCTCTCATCTTTGCTTTAGGGTAAATGTTGACTGGTCTCTTTAAACTTCTTAATAATGGTAGTAAGTAGAGAATAATTGACTATGATATAATTAATATGACTACTCCCAGAGTGGCAGTGTGCACAGAATGTCCTTAATTTTTTTATAGGAGCCCTGGTGGCACAAGTGGTTAAGTGCTTGGCTGTTAAACGAAAGGTTGGGGCTTGAATCCACTCCGAGAGAAAGATGTGGCAATCGGCTTCCATAAAGATTACAGCCTTAGAAACCCTAAGGGGGCAGTTATACTCTTTCCTATAGGGTCAATATGAGTCAGAATCCACTCGATGGCACACAACAATTTTTTTACCCTCCCACAACAATTTTTGCATGTTATCATGGATGTCTGTGGTAGGCAGCTTCTGTCATGACTCCCAATGATGCCATTTCCTGGTATTTACCCCCTTGTGAAATCCCTTCCCCTTGAGTGTGGGCTGTTCTAGTGACTTGCTTCTAACAAGTGGTGGAATGATTTGGAAAAGATAGCAATCACGGTTGCACAACATGAAGGGTGTAATCAATGTTACTGAATTATACATGTAGAAATTGATGAATCAGCATATGTTTTGTTGTGTATATTTTCACCACAATAAGAAAAAGAAGAAAAAATAATAGAAGGGATAAAAGAGAGAATTTCTCTGCCCTGTTTTCTTACATCTCCCATTTCCCAATGGTCAAGTTTCAACTTACTGGGGACTAACTCCTTTGTCCTTTAACAATGAATCCCCAGGAAGCCATCCTATGCTGTTTGGTGCACATTTCATCCAAGTCTTTATGTGAAGGGGCAACTGTGGCACAAGGAGCCTCAGCATTGGTGGGTGGGAGTGCAGTCTTTGCAGACCTGGCACTTCAACTTGTATTCCTGATAGCTCAGGGATATCAGTAAAGGTGGTTGTCTGGTCCAGAAGACAAATGGACTTTTGGAAGAAGTCTGTTGAGGGACTCTGTGAGGTGCACAAGGTAAAGAGAGATGATTTACCCAGGACAACTCCGTTTGCCCCCTTCAGCCACTTCTGCTACAGTCAACTCTAAAAACTGGGCATGATGGCACAGCTCCATCAACAGCCATCTTGGACCCTCTGATTGCTCTGCAGGTGACATCCGAAGGTGAGCCTGAGGAAGGGACGATTGGAAGGAGAAGCAACCAAATCAGATAGAGATCTATAGCTTCAGCTATAGGAGAGGACTACTTGACAGGAGCACAGAGGGACATAGCCCCCCACTCTTCAGCCCAGCAGAGAGGAGCAAGGGGAACAAATAGCCTCGCCCCTCCCTCCTACCATTTCATCTCTTGCTGGAATCTCCTATTGTCCAAACGCAATCAGAATCCAGAGGGCCAGAGAGCTTCATGGGTTACAGAGCAGTGTGAAGAAGGGTAGAAAGTGTATCTGGAGAGGCCAATGGAGAACATCAGCACCATCGTGGTGCCAGGACAACTTTATGATTGCATGTGTGCAGCACGTGTGTGTGCGTGCACACGTGTGCAGGAAAAGATACAGAATTCAGACTTGATTCAGACTCTAAATATCTTTTTGGGCAGATTCCTTCTCTTCTTTTGGCTCCCCCTTATGAATCAAACCATTCCACAGTTCTGTCTGCTTCCTTTGGATTGTCTCTCTCGACAATCTTGACCTCTTCTCATAACTGGATGGACATTACAATTTCTTATGTATTCACTACCTTCAGGCAAACTCACCTTCAGAATGTCTCTTCTCATGAGTCCTTCCCACTCAATACGCTTGAGTCCTGCTGACGCCCAAATCCATAACTTTCCACATTAGGAACTGCAAATAATTTTTTTCCCTTTAAACAAGCTCTTCCTGCAGCCTCAGCTGGGGTTTCCTTGATGACCATAAGTTCCTACCTTCTTTTGCCATAAGAATAAGGAATTACTTTGAATGAACTACTGAAGATTAGTGTGAAAAACTCTTTATGGGGAATTAACCAGGAAGGGCCCTGAGAGAATGGTCTCAGGGCAGAAACTTCTGTGTGGTTCCTGGACTTCTGGGAGGTAGGACCCCAGTCCATGTTCCAAGGGCAAGAGTTTGGGCCCCTCATCTGAGGCCTGTCCCACCGTGCATGTCCCTGAATTTGCCATATGGGGAAGCCCGAGCATTGTGGTGTCTCTTTTACCTTGTCACCTCCACATAGGCTTTTGTCCAGTGTAATCTCCAGGGTCACTGCAGAGACCTACTGAGACGGTGACTCAGGGTCAGAGAGGTGGCTCCAACTTTGGGGTGAAGGGATCACAGAGTCTTTTATCTGTGGCGCCATGAGCATAAGTGAGTGCAGAGAGGCTAGAGACAGTAGATTGAAATATGTTTATTTGTTCAGAGTTGGGTACGCAGGTGCAGAGCCTGTGGCAGGACTGATCCCCACAGCCAAGAGTTACTCCACCCAGGCAAGGCAGGTGAAGGAAGGAGCAGGGCCCCACCCATTTCACAGAGCAAGTTCTGTGGAAGTGTCCTCTAAGCACCAGCAAAGCCTTATAATAGACTTTTTTTGCTTGATTGCTGCCCTAGTCCCATGACAGGGCCTCACTCATGTCACTCGTCTTTCTTCAGTTGCACCCGATGTTCCAGTTGCACTTGGCCCTGGGATCTAAGAAATCAGTGTGTAGGAGGCTCCCTCTCTTCTCCTTTCAGGCCTTTCCCTGGCCGTGCCCACTGCTTTGAGATGGGGCATGCTTGATGGAGCCTGAGTAGCTCTGATGACCAGCCCATGGAGACCACCTCCTGTGAAGGCTCTTCCCATGGAAGAGGCTGAAGCTACTTCCCAGCCCTTCCTTCTGCTCCTCTGATTGCCAAGACGAGAGTCTGGGGAGGGAAGGGAGCTGCCCTGATGCTCCCTCTGCCTCTCCTCTCCCTGTGCCTGTCAGTTCCCCTCACAGAACGTGGGATAGGATGAAGTAGCCCCCCTATTTCCAGCAACTCATCCATAGATTCTCCAGGGATATAGATCTGATGACTGGGGATTTTCCCCCTCATATCAGTTGAAGTGGAAATTGTTCAAACAACGCCCCAACCGGGCGTATAATGTTTATAAATGTGAGGCTTTGATATATGTGCTGAATGGACTGGTTTTCTCCTAGGCTTGTGGGAGGAGCAGCCCAGAGGACATGGGTTTCTCTGTACCCTGTAGTTTGTGACAGTCAGTCCTTCACTCTCTGTGCATGGCTTCAAAATCCAAAGCTGAGAGCACAAACCATCCCAGCCTTTTTTTTGTTATAACAGCACTAGATAACTAAGACACCATACATAGCTTTTTTCCCCCTCAGATCCTGCTTTGTCAAGTAGAAAGTGATAGCTGCATAAGAGGCTATTTTTCATAATGACATTTATAAAATCAAAATGTGAAAACATTCCTTTATTTATTCAAAAACACCATTCTTGTGTTCAGGAATAAAATACTCCAGTAATCAGAGAGCTGATTGAGAATCTAGCTCACAAATAAGAATAAGGAAGATATGAAGATATTTATGATGGTGCTGGTGTGAGAGAGAGTGAGAGATACACATAAAGCAAGACAGAGCAAGAAACAGAGAGAGAGAATGAGAGAGACAGAGGAAGAAAAAGAATAAGAAGGTTAAGAAGAAGGAGGAGGAGGAAAAGAAGGAGAAAATAAAAAGACAATGACAAAAACGGGAGAAGAAAGGAGAGAAGAGTGATTGAGGAAGTCAATATCCAAAGGCAGTGAAATCATGGATTATAAAATCATAACCCCATTTTATCAAACCATCAAAGTATGGTGCTAGGATAGACTCAGTTTTGTACTTTTACAGCAGTAAGTCCTCATGGCTATGAGACTATTAAGAGATAAGTAGCAGGGATACTAATAGTAGTTAATATTTATTGAACACTTATGTGCCAGGCAGTGACCATTCCAAATGCTTTATGCAGATGATCTCATTCAACCCTCAAAACCGCCCTGTAATGTGGGCTATTAGTATCATTCCAATTTTATAAATGAGCAAAATAATGTCCACATAGTTTAGTCTCATGTAGCTGGTATCTGGTGGAGCTGGGATCCATATCATAGAAGTTTGATTCCCAAGTCTTAACCTTGTCACCATTCTACTTGTCTTGTTGCTGTCTCCCTCCACACCCAAGAAATATTAATTCCCAGAATGTCTATTAAGTAGTTCATAATGTGTGGTGACTGCACAGAAGTGATTCTTATTAACTATCCTGATTTCTGGAAAAATCCCAATTAAAACTGAATGATTTTAAAATCACTATTTTAACCATAGCATCATTCTAATCTATTAGTCTAAGACATAAAAAAAGTACCTATCCTAGGTCTTGGAGGTCTGATATTTCACTGGATACTCAGGGACACATGGAAGCCTGGCTGTATTGTTAAGAGCATTGATTCAATCCGTATGTATGCAAGGATGTTGGGGAGGACGCTGTTGTTCATACTCAGTGAACATCTGAGCTGTGGTCCCTAAAATTAAAGGAAGGAAGAGACTTCCTCTCAGATCTAAGCTACCTAAGAAAGTAGCAGTCCCTTGGGAGTACAGAGTGAATTGGTGACTTTCTACTTTCCCTGCCGGTGGCTCCACAAACACTACCAGCAGTCCCTGGCTCTGGAATTTGCTGTGGAGATCAACAGAGACCCTAATGTTTCGGGCAACATTTCTCTGGGATTACACATCCATAATGCCTACCACAGTGATAACAGGACCTTGGAGAGCTCCCTGAGGTGGCTGTCTGGAGGAGATAAGACAATCCCCAGTTACAGATGCCAAAGGCAGGGGCCACCTCACCCCTGTCTGTCCAAATGGGGGCACTCTTTGAGCTCTACAAGTTCTCACAGGTGATGGCAGCTCATTGTCTCCTGTGCTTTTTTAGAGCCTCTATCATGTGAAAGGATGAAGTGGAATTGTGCATTATATTGTGCAGGAAAGATTGACTACAACTGGGGATCTTTCACTTTGAAAAAGAGTTTGAAGAGTGTAAAGGGGAAGGAGAAAACACAAAATGGCGAGGGGGACCAAAATATATTAGGCCAACCTGGCCCATTTTCACATGGCTACAAGTAACATTGTGGAATTCTGTATTTTGGTCCTTGAATTCCAAGACGAAGGTGAAAAAATCTGGTCTTTCAGGGGCAACCAGAATCCTCTCCACTACTGAACCTAGAAACAGCTAATTTATAACAAATTGCATAATATTTTAAAATTTATTTATACTAAGGGCTAGTGAGGGATGGTTTTTACTTTATTGTAATCAATTTCTGCTGTTTAAAATCCTCAAATGTCTCTTTTTTTCTCCCATTTAGATAAGCTACAGACACGTTGATCCAATTACTAGTGACAAAGTCCAGTATCCATCACTGTATCAGATGGCCCCCAAGGACTCCTACTTGCCCCAGGACATGGTCTGGTTGATGCTGCATTTTGGCTGGACTTGGGTGGGACTTTCTGCCTCAGATGACATGAGAGGTGAAAAGTTTCTTTCAGACCTGAGAGGAGAAATGATCAAGGGTGGTGTCTGTGTAGCTTGTTCTGTGAAGATCCCTGTCAGTTAGAGAAGCTATAAGTAGGTTTTTGATAATCCCATGGTTAAGTTAATAGAATCGTCAGCTACAGTGATTGTCATTCATGGTGATTCAGATTCCCTGATGATGTTGAGATATTCACAGCCTCTGTTTTCAGTGGTAATAAAAGTGTGGATCATCTCTCCTCAGTGGGAGGTTACCATGAGTCCCAGTCATCTGTATGGCCACACTTTTAATGAGGCTCTCATATTCTCTCACCAGAAAGAATTTAGAACATTTTCAGGAGAGTCAATCCTTCTAAATGCCCAGAGAATGTTTTTCTTAATTAGTTTCTTAACCTGCAGACAAGAATGGTCTAATGGTGGCATAGTAGTGGATTGTGAAACAGTGTCAATCACTTATCTGAAAAATATTAGTCACTTACTCTGTGCCACACACTGTTCTCAACATTGGAATTCAGTAGTAAAGCAAGACAAAATAAAAATCTATGCTTTCATGGAACTTAATTATAGTTGGTTTTCTGGCACTCAGATTTTCAGTACCCAGATGTGCCTATACTACTGGAGCAAGAAAAATGCTCACCAAATGCTTCCTTGGATATGCTTCCTCTACAGTATTTTGAAGTGGCCATGTCTGCCCATAGTTATATCATCTTTGATAATGTGTATGCTGTGGCCTGGGCTTTGCATGAGATGTTGCTATTCAGGTCAGAAGTGGGATCAATAGAGGATGGAGGCAGACCAGTGTCCTTTCACTGGAAGGTAAGATTCCCTCTGGAATGAGATTCCCAGGCATCAGAATCATTGGGCTTACAGCTGCAGTGGCATGTTTTTTGTTTGTTTCATTTAGAAAACTTCAGTATTCACTTCCAAAATTAATCTACTAAGTCATGGCCATAACTTTCCTACTTCCTGCCCAGCATCTCAGGACCTATGTTGCTTTAAAAAATCTGTTGCTTTTTATAATCAGTAGAGCTTATTCCAAAGCACAGGGACCTACGAAATGGAAGAGACAGAGTTTTGATGTAAATTAAACTTAACTGGTTCATTTTGAAATGATTATCAAAATGGGAGATACCTTTATTTTGCAAGAGTTTTTTGATTTATCTGTCAAACTACTCAGCACACAGAACTTAATGCAAAGTATAAAGCACTTTTCTTACTTTCTAGTTAAGCGAAGTCTTAGTAGCAGTCACAGGAAACTAGAGAAGGGAGATTTTTGTTGAATCTGTGTTGGAGAGACAGTGATGACATCTCACATTCCAGAGAAAGCCTTCCAAAGGCCTCTCTCACTAAGAATAACAGGTTGCTCTTGTCTCTGAGAAAACACTGATCCCACATAGAGTTCAGTGACTCCACTCCTGGCCCATTACTTGAGGGTAGGGAAGGGCTACCACCCAACATAGGACAACAGAAGTCCCTCCCATAGTAATTTCATATTAGAATTAAGATGCTTCAGGCATCTGACTGTTTACATCTGTAATCCAACGTATATTACGGTGAACAGAGACAGCCAATATGCAGTGAGATAGGAGAATAAAGATGTGTGCAAATCCATTGGCATTTGAGCCTCTGGCTCTGGGTTCTTTGTGAGCTTACTTTTAAATCTGTAAGACACACTATTAAGCTTCTAAAGAGTCCCCCTCCCTTTTATTTTTTGCTTAAGCTCTAATTAGTTTCTTAACCTGCAGACAAAAAGGGTCTAATGGTGGCATAGTAGTGGATTGTGAAACAGTGTCAATCATTTATCTAAAAAATATTAGTCACTTATTCTGTGCCACACACTGTTCTCAACATTGGAATTCAGTAGTAAAGCAAGAAAAAATAAAAATCTATGCTTTCATGGAACTTAATTCTAGTAGGTGGGATAAAATCTACTTGGTGGAGATGAACTGGTTTTCTCTTAATTATGCTACTAAAAATATGTTGCTCATTAGGTAAGTCATAAGATTTCTCTGAATCTAAATTTTCTAGTCTAGGAGATTTCCCATTTCTTTAAAATTAAGTGTGAAAACTGATTTGGGCCATGGATAACACTCCCTAGTCACTGAATTGTTTCCCTGTTCTGAGATCAGTGGATCAGGACAATATAATGACATCTTCAGATTCAAGAATCTTCAGATTCAGAAGAGGATGTAGAATGAGGGATATCATTGCTGATGTTAGACGGATCTTGGCTGAAAGAAGAGAATACCAGAAAGATGTTTACTAGTATTTTATTGACTATACAAAGGCATTCGACTGTGTGGATCATAACAAATTATAGATAACATTGCAAAGAATGGGAATTCCAGAACACTTAATTGTGCTCATGTGAAACCTGTACATAGACCAAGAGGCAGTCGTGAGAACAGAACAAGGGTATACTGTGTGTTTTAAAATAAGGAAAGGTGTGCATCAGGGTTGTATCCTTTCACCATACTTATTCAATCTGTATGCTGAACAAATAATCTGAGAAGCTGGACTATATGAAGAACATGGCATCAGGATTGGAGGAAGACTCATTAACAACATGCAATATGCAGATGACACAGCATTGTTTGTGGTAATTGAAGACAACTTGAAGCACTTACTGATGAAGATCAAAGACTACAGTCTTCATTATGGATTGCACCTCAACATAAAATGAAAATTTTCACAACTGGACCAATAAGCAACATCATGATAAACAGAGAAAAGATTGAAGTTGTCAAGGATTTCATTTTGCTTGGAACACCCATGGAAGCAGCAGTCAAGAAATCAACTGACGTATCACATTGGGAAAATCTGCTGCAAAAGACCTTTTTAAACTGTTAATATGCAAAGATGTCACTTTCAGGACTAAGGTCCACCTGATCCAAGCCATGGTATTTTCAGTCGCCTCATGTGCATGCAAAAACTGGACAATGAATAAGAAAGATCAAAGAAGAATTGATGCCTTTGAATTATGGTGTTGGCGAAGAATATTGAATATACTATGGACTGTCAGAAAAACTAACAAGTCTGTCTTGTAAGAAGTACAACCAGAGTGCTCCTTGGCAGTGAGGATGGTAAGACTTCTTCTCATGTACTTTGCCCATGTTATCAGGAGGAACCAGTCCATGGAGAAGGACTTCATGCTTGATAAGGTAGAGGGTCAGCTAAAAAGAGGAAGACCCTCAACAAGATGGATTGACACAGTGTCTGCAACAATGGACTCAAGCATAGCAATGATTGTGAGGATGGCACAGGACCGGATAGCATTTTGTTCTGTTGTACATAGGGTCACTATGAGTTGGAAACAACTTGACAGCACCTAACAACAACAACAAGGCTCTTATGTTCTGCGGACCCCTTGAAGCTCCACAAATGCTGCAAACTTCAAGTCACAGGGACCCACTAATCTTGGGTCATCCCTTGATCATACTGCTATGAACCCCTATTCTCAAGCAAAGCTGTAATTGGAATTTCTTTTTCCAGTCAAGTTCTACAAATTTCTGAAGAGCATCAATTTCAGCAAGAGTGTGGGTAAGGGTGACCATGTATTTACAGATAAGGGAAAAAACTTGGAGGCAAAATATGACATTATGAACTATGCTTATACATACCTCACTGATACTAAAGAACTGGTAAAAGTCAGAACACCATTGGATCAAGAGTTCACTGTGCATGTGGAGGTGATAAAATGGGCACTGGTTTATAATAAAAAGGTCAGAATCAACGTAAATATAAATTGCTGTAATGAAAAAACAGTGCAGTGAATTAAATCACAATTCTTTGTCAATTTAGGTTTAACATGTACACTACCTGTGTCAATAAACTAACATTTTATCTCTTTAAAAGGAAGTTATTTGCATGAAAAGACAAAATAATTTGTCCATGCTGATCTTTTTCAAAATACTTGGATATTTGATGGTATCTAATAATGGTGCAGTGGTTAAGAGTTTTGGCAGTTCGAATCCACCAGCTGCTCCTTGGAAACCCTATGGGGCAGTTCTACTTTGTCCTGTAAGGTTGCTATGAGTCAGAAATGACTCGACAGCAATGGGGTTTTTTTTTTTTTTTTTTTTAACATAATAAAAGACAGATCTGATCAGGCATTCTGAAGCTGTGTGTATATGCAAGTTTATAAACTTAAACATTTTTATCATTCACTAAAATCCCATTGAGGCACACTATTAAATTACTAAATTATTTACTTTGATGTGATTGAAAAATAATTCCTGATACAGTATTTAGTCCTGTGACCTTCCCATCATATGTCTGTACAATATGAACATGTTCAGGTACTTTGCATTAGTCATTACATTCCCCAATTACCATCAACATTGAATTACTTTTTTTTGGTTTCTAATTTCTCTGTTCCCTGGATATACATTAATAAATATATATTTAAATATCTATGTTGTTGTTGATTCCAACTCATAGCGACCCTACATGACAGAGTAGAATTGCCCTATAGGGTTTTCTAGGCTGTAATCTTTATGGGAGCAGATTGCCAGATCTTTTCTCCCATGGAGCCACTGGTGAGTTTAACCAGCCAACCTTTCAATTAGCAGCTGAGTACTTAACCACTGTGCCATCAGGATTCCTTAAAAAAAACCCCACCTATTTAAATATGTATATATTCAAAATATGCATATTTAGAAATACATATATATTTAATTTATAAATATATTTAAATATGCATGTATTATATACATATTTAAATATATAGATATAGTGTATTTAAATATACATATTTAAACATATAGATATAGATTCTTCTACCGCTGTTCTCTCTACCTTCCCTCTGCTGTTTAAACCCCTCAGGAACTCTCCTCTCCCATTACTCTTCAGACATCCATCTCTGAGTGTTTTCTGAGCTGTGGCCCTGGATTTTGGAAATCTGCTCAGGACAGGGAGCCCATCTGCTGCTTTGACTGTGTTCCGTGCCCAGAGGGGGAGATTTCCAACAAGACAGGTAAGAGTCTGGAGAGAAACCAATTTCTTTTCCTCCACTGTACCTAAACAAAATGGGCTGAAAGTTGTCCACAACTCTCCTGAGATGGTTCTCTCTGAGGACACTGTGACATGAAGAAGTCAGGAGAAGCCCATTGTTAAGCAAGTGACACCTGTTACCAAGTCCAGTGGAGGAGTCCATCACATGGAAGATAGTAACCCATTTCATAGTTTGCAGGTGTCAGGTTGCCAAGAAAGACATGACTCAGCCACAGGAACTGGATAGAACAACACTTTACTCACAAAAAGAAGAGAAAGAGCAAGGTCAACTTCAGTAGTGAACTTTGGTCTTCCATGGCCAGCAGGTCTCACTCTGCACCCAACACAGGCGGTTCGTGTACACTCACTTCTTTTGTGCTGCAGAGAAGGACACCATTTCCTCCCTACAGGGAACAGATAAAGCGGTGAGGTTGACCAGATGCCATATAACGCACAAGCATCTCCTGGAAATGTTGACGTGTGCTCAGGGAAAGAGTGGAAGGATGTGCTGATAGACCATATTGATAGGGATATGTTTTGGGTCAAGAGGTCCCAGAAAAGGAAGTCAACTCATGTTCACATCCCATCCAAGAAGCCAGGCCAACACATCTGTTCCTAAGCATAAAGTTCATTTATGGATAACAAGGAAAGGAAGCAGGCTGCACTCAGACTGTCCCCTTCCACACTATAAAAAAGACCAGAGTTTGGCAAGCTGAGAGCACAGAGAGGATATCAGGAAATTATGGTGGAAAACAAGACATAATTATGACAGAGGTGGCTTCTCCCCTTGTCTATGTGGGGATCAAGTCTTATGCTAGTGGCATCACCTACTCTAGGTCCTAATATACAAAAATTCCTAGCAGGTAGCAGATACCAAAATTTTACCAAAACAGCTAAAAATATCTTGAGTTTAAAGTAATATTTAATGGTTAAAAAACTCTTGCAAAGGTGTCTTTATAAACTGTTAGAGAATCAAGAAGACTCTAAGTGAAATGGAAGATCTGAAAGTAGGTTCAGACGTGATTGGGGAAAGAATTTGTGATACTATAGACTTGGGAATTGAAGGTAGAATCAAGATGACTAAAACTGAGAAAGCGTTCAACACCAAGAATTGGAGCCTGGTGCACTAAAGACCAGCTTCTATTATTGCTCACTTTTTGTGAGACCAAAACTCGTGTGTGATGACTCTTATTATGGTCAACCTATGGAAGAAGGGAGGGAAGCTGTAGGGGAGTCCGTGTGTCTATGAGTTCATGTGCACACAGAGGGAAGATGGGGTTGGTACTCAATTAGTGTGACCTTTAGAGCAGAGTGATTCTACTGACTAGATTAACACACGGAAAATAATTTTTATCTGACAGTCAGATGACATGGGGAAGGCCCTGAGTCAGTCCGGGAAGTGAGCTAGATTTGAGAAGTGAATCATATGGGTAGCATTTATGACAATGATAATGATGGTGATAATGATGACTGTGGCAGTGATGGCCACCACCAGTTACTGATATTTAATGTGTAATAGAGTTTCTGCTGAGTGCTCTGCATGAATATATATGCGTGACTTTTATTCCTCACAATGATGTTATAAGCTCAGTATTATAATAGCCATATTACAGATGAGAAAACTGAAGTTTAGAGAGTGTCACTTGTCTGAGTCCACGTGTACATTAAATGTCAAAATTGTCAATAAAACTCATATATAACTGTAAAGTTTATTAATTCATCCATTCATTACATATATATTAATTATTACTTATTATGAGCCAGTCATTGTGCTAAGTGCTAGTGAAATATGGTGGGGGAAAAAAGACGTAATTCCTGCCCCTAAAAAACTTATTCTTCCAGTAGCGTAGAGGTATATTAATAAAAACTATATATAATAAAAAATACTGTGGTAAGGTTTAGGAAGAGAATAGGGCAGTGGTCTTTGAGAGCATTGCATGGGGCATCTGATGGGACACATCAGGGAAGTTTCTTTGAGGATGTATTATTGAAAATGGGAAGAGCATAAGATGCCAAGATGAAGAATGTGGTTGTGCAGGGGGAGCCTTCCAGGCAGAGGGAAGGAAGTTCTGTTTGCCTGAGGAATTGAAAGAAGACCCTTACACTAAAACAAAGAGGCAGGAGAGAGGTAAATGCTGAGGCTGGACACAGTCTAGTTCATTTCGGATCCTTTGGGCATCTTAGGGCTTGAAGGCTTTTTTTCTAATAGCAAAGGGAAGCCATTGACTGGACTGGACTAATTTCTTGATCCCTTAGAGCCTCATCTTTCTTTCTTTAAAACTGAGACACTAAGGGCTCACCTCATAGATTAGCTATGAAGATTGAGGGAGAGACTTTATCTTAAATTTTAACACAGTGCCTGTAATAGAGTAATTTTCTGTAATTTCACACACGGATTAAGAAGTTTATAGAGGAGAAATCCAATATATGTAAATTGATTAAATTGTATTTTTGAAAGTAAAGATGCAAAGAAATAGATCTCTTTAGTCTAAAAGGATGAACCCCAAGGCAGGATATGATTCAAGTGCATACCGTTATATACTGTTGCTGTTGAGTTGATTCCGACTCATAATGATGCAAGTGCATAATCCCATAAAATTACCCATATTCACCATGTTGAAGGTGAAGGATCCATGTTTCAAGTCATTGCGCAGGGCGACAAAGCACTGGCTGAGGAAGCAGTTGGACTTACCAAGGACTTGAACTTGCCCTCTGGGCTCTAGCTATGGCTTTGCCCCATATCAGCTCCATGAGCTTGAGCAATTCCTTTGCCCTCTCAAAATCTCAGATTTATTTGAAATTTGTGAAGTAGAGATAATAGCGCCTAATTCAAAGTGCTGTTGTAAGACCAAATGAGGATATGCATATGAAAGAGTTGGAGTTAAGAACTATGCAAACATTAGATGTTAAGGTTGGGGCTACTTAGCTGGTTATAGAATACTATTTCTGAACCCATCTCTGCTGTTCCCCTCCTGTTGCTTTCAGGCATAGTCCAGTGTGAAAAGTGCCCAGAGGACCAATACTCAAACAAGGAGAGAGATAGTTGCCTCCCCAAGGCCAACATCTTCCTGGCCATAGAAGAACCTTTGGGAATGACCCTGGACTGTGCAGCTCTCTCCTCTATCTTCACTGCTCTGGTTCTGGGGGTCTTTGTGAAGCACTGAGATACTCCCTTCATCAAAGCTAACAACTGATCTCTCACCCCTGGGTGTCTCGGCAATGGGTGGGTATGACATTTGCTCACATGGGAAAGCTCCAGGTAGTGCAAAGCTCTAGGAGAGAATAGGTTGTACTCACAATTTTGCATTAATTTTAAGGTTTAGTATTGTTTTTCTTTGAATTACATATGAAAATCCACCAAATCTTTGCACAATGACTAATTTCATACATTTTCATTTTGTATGCCTCATTTCTGGTGCCCTAAGCACACACCTGGTCTGCCCATTGGTTCATCCATCACTGAACTGGTGTGTCCATCACCTGCCTTCCTCCTCCTACCACCAGACCACCACTGGGATCTGCCAAGACTGGAGTTTCCACAGGAGGCTCTGCCCCACTGTACCCTAGAGAGAAGTTCCCAATGTCACTCTCTTTTAGCCTGGCCTTCCATCCTACAGCCTGCAAATGCCCCATGGGTAGTCCCATTTCATAAAGTTCCTTTTATCATCAAGCTAATAGTCTAAGGTTAGAGTTTTCATAAATTATTAGGGTGGCAAACATATCTCACTCTATGCGTTGGATATCCAGAGAAAACATACAATCTTTTCTCTGACCCAGGCCTACATCTGCCAAACAGACAGGAAAGAAAGTTACAAGAAAGTTGTTGATGACTGCATGACTTTCAGAAGCATGGGTCTATTATCAATTGGCTGTATTTCAGAAGTCTGTGTACCGGTATGAAGCATTTATTGATGGATTAGAATGGGTTTTTAATGAGTTCAGGTAGTAATCTGTTGCTACTGTCAACGAAAAAAAAGTCCTTTCTTATGAAGATAGAAATTTGTTATTTTCAGAGATGAGCAATTCTCAGAAAAGCAGAGGGGAATTTCTGATTAGGGGATAAAGGCCTGCTAGGGAAAATGGCTCCAAGAACATATGGTGAGAGCTGAAGGCCCTAGATGGTAAATTGGCACTGTTGATCACAAAATGTTTTTTCCCAGGAAACATTTGCTTGTTTGGGATCAGACAGAAGCTGAGAATCTAGGCTTGTGCCCAGGAAGAGGGCCTCTGTAAGAGTACAGAGGAACACACAGCTGTTGATGGTTGTGGGGGTGGAAGTGATACAATTGCAGACTTGGTTCTCCTGTAGACGGATTTGTCAAGTGTGGAAGTTGCATGAGATGGAAAGACAAGGAGCTAAATCATAACTCTCCTTAAAGCCATATAAAAATTCCTAAAGTCTTTTAGGCCCAAAGGGAAAAACCCCACCATGCTCTCAATTGAAAACTTAGGAGAGTCCAATACAAAGGGTAGGATGAAGCAAAAATAGAGGACTGAATCTTATCAAAACTGCAACTAAGCCTTGACTCAACCACTACAAGGCTATTACCGTGGTACTAATATGAGACAATGGGAGCCTGCTAGAGAGTAGAGACGGAGATGGAGAGAAGTAGATCTGTCTGGATTCTATTTTGAACAAAGACTTTCTGGTGGATGAAGAAAGGAGTAGGAGTGAGGAAATGGAGGAATATGGAATTCTGGCTTAAATAACTAGGTGAGTGGTCATGAAGTTTGCTGAAATGGAGAAGATGAGTGCAGAACATCTTTAGGCATGAGGTACATGAAGATTCATGGGTCCTGTTGGCCAAGGTACCTTGAGATGTCTAATTAGGCTAACGGACTAGGCAGTTCATCCATTTCATTCACTCGACACAAATTTCCCTAGAGACTACTAATAGGGAACTGTCATGGATTGAATTATGTCCCCCAAAAAATGTGTATATCCGTTTGGCTGGACCATGATTCCCTGTATTGTATGATTTTCCTATATGTTGGAAATCCTGCCTCTATGATGTTAATGAGGGAGGATGGGTGGCAGTTGTCTTAGTGAGGCAGGACTCAATCTACAAGATTGGATTGTATCCTGAGGCAATCTCTTGAGATATAAAAGAGAGAAGCAACAAGAGAGACAGGGGACCTCATACCATCAAGAAAGCAGTGCCAGGAGCAAAGCGTGCCCTTTGGACCTGGGGTCCCTGCGCGGAGAAGCTCCTAGTCCAGAGGAACATTTATGAGAAGGCCGACAGAGAGAGAAAGACTTTCCCTGGAGCTGACGCCCTGAATTTGGACTTTTAGCCTACTTTACTAAGAAAAAATAAATTACTCTTTGTTAAAGCCATCCACTTGTGGTATTTCTGTTATAGCAGCACTAGATGACCAAGAGAGCAACTATCCATGATTTTAAGTAGCTCAGTTCTAGGGTACAAGTCATGGATATTAGACTGCTTACTGATTTGCTAAGAAATAGATGAGGAATGGTATGATTTGTCAAGTTATCTCTTCACTTTGTGGGTAAAATTCTTTAATGCACAAAGTTTTTAAATTTTGATGAAGTCCCATTTATCTATTTTGTCTTTCATTGCTCATGATTTCTGTGTCATATTTAAGAATTTATTGTTAAAAACTGGGTACCAAAGCATTACCCCTATGTTTTCTTCTAAGAGTTTTATGGTTTTAGTTCTTATATTTAGGCTCTTGATTCACTTTGAGTTGATTTTTGTATACTGTGTGAAATATGGATCTAGTTTCATTGTTTTGCATGTGGAAATCCACTTGTCCCAGTACCAGACTATTTTGATTACTGTAGCTTTATATAGTATGTTTTGAGACCTGGAAGTGTGAGTTCTCCTGCTTTGTTCTTCTTATTCAAGAGTGTTTTGGCTATTTGGGACCACTTTAAATTCCATATGAATTTGGTGGTTGGCTTTTCCGATCTTTAAGGAAGACTTGGAATTTTGATAGGGATCGCATTGAATTTATACACTGTTTTGGGTAGAATTGATTTCTTAACAATATTAAGTCTTCCAATTCATGAACATGGAATGTCTTTCCATTTATTTAGATCTTCTTGATTTCATCCGTGTTTTTTAGTTTACAGTGTACAAGTCTTCCACTACTCTGGTTAAATTTTGTAGGTTTTTTATGGAATACCTGGGTGGCACAACCAGTTAGCACACTCAACTGTCAACTGAAAAGTTGGGGGTTTGAATTCACCCAGAGGTGTCTTAGAAGAAAGACCTGGCAATCTACTTCTGAAATATCAGCCATTGAAAATCCTATGGAGCACAGTTCTACTCTGACACAAATGGGGTGGCCATGAGTTAGAATCAACTCAACAATAACTGGTTTGGATTTTTTTAGGTTTTATGTTCTTTTAGATGATGTTGTAAATGAAATTGTTTTCTTAATTTTCTTTTCACATTGTTCATTGCTGGTGTATAGAAACATAACTGGTTTTTATGTATTGATCTTGTACCTTGTGACTTTGCTTTATTCATTTATTAACTCTAGTAGCTTTCCTGTGGAGTCTTTGGGATTTTCTACATATTGGATTATGTTGTTTGTGAATAGGAATTGTTTTACTTCTTGCTTTCTAATTTTAATATCTTTTATTTCTTTTTCTTACCTATTTGCTCTGGCTAGAACTTCCAGTACAATGTTGAATAGCAGTGGTGGAAGCGGACATCCTTGCCTTTTTCCTAACCTTAAGCTTTCAGTCTTTCATAATTGACTATGATGTTTGCTGCAGGTTTTTCATAAGTACCCTTTAACATGTTGAGGAATTTCTCTTCTATTCCTATCTTGTTGGGTGTTTTTTTTTTTTTTTTTTTTTTAACCAGGAATGCCAAATGCCTTTTCTGCATCAATTGAGATGATCCCGTGGTTCTTTTCCTTTGTTCTGTTACTGTGGTGTATCACATTAAATGATTTGCTAACAATGACCCACCCTTGTATTCCTAGGACAAATATCACTTGGACGTGGTGTCTAATATTTTAAATGTGCTGTTGGATTCATTTTGCTAGTATTTTGTTGAGGAAATTTGCATTTATATAATAAGAGATACTGGTCTGTACTTTTCTTTTCTTGTGGTGTCTTTGTCTAGCTTCGGCATCAGAATAATGCTGGCCTCATAGAATGAGTTGGTAAGTGTTCCCTCCTCTTCTAATTTTTGGAAGAGTTTGAGAAAGATTGGTGTCTGTTCTTTAATATTTGGTAGAATTCCCCTGTGAAACCATCTGGTCTGAGACTTTCTTTCTGAGAGGTTTTTGATTACAGATTAAATCTCTTCACTTATCATTGTTCTGTTGAGATTTTCTATTTCTTCTTGAGTCAATTTAGGTAGTTTATGTGTATCTTGGAATTTATCCGTTTCATCTTGGTTATGCAATTTGTTGGCATACAATTGTTTATAGTAATTTCTAATGTTGCTGTTAGTGCCATTGAGTTGGTTCCGACTCATAGAGACACTGTGTACAACAGAATGAAACACTTTCCCGTCCTGTGCCATCCTCACAATTGTTGCTATGTTTGAGCCCATTTTTGCAGCCACTGTGTCATTCCATTTCGTCCAGGGTCTTCATCTTTTTCTCTGACCCTCTACCTTACCAAACATGATGTCCTTTCCTTCTCCAGGGACTGGTCCCTCCTGATAACATGTCCAAAGTATGTGAGATGAAGTCTCACCATCCTTGCTTCCAAGAGCACTGTGGCTGTATTTCTTATAAGACATACTTGTTCGTTTTTCTGGCAGTCCATCATATATTCAATATTTTTCGCCAACACCATAATTCAAAGGCATCAGTTCTTCTTCGGTCTTCACGTTCACTGTCCAGCTTTCACATGCATATGAGGCAATTGAAAATATCCTGGCTTGGGTAAGGTGCACCTTAGTCCTCAAAGTGACATCTTAACTTCTAATACTTTAAAGGGGTCTTTTGCAGCAGATTTTCCCAATGCAATATGTTGTTTGATTTCTTGACTGATGCTTCCGTGGGCATTATTGTGCATCCAAGTGAAACAAAATCCTTGACAACGTCAATCTTTTCTCCATTTATCATGATGTTACTTATTGGTCCACTTGTGAGGATTTTTGTTTTCTCTATCTTGAGGTATAATCCATATTGAAGGCTGTAGTCTTTGATCATCATCAGGAGGTGCTTCAAGTTTCTTCAGTTTCAGCAAGCAAGGTTGTGTCATCTGCATATCGCAAGTTGTTAATGAGTCTTCCACCAATCCTGATGCCACATTCTTCTTCATATAGTCCAGCTTCTCAGATTGTTTTCTCAGTATACAGGTTGAATAAATATGGTGAAAGGATGCAACCTTGATGCCCACCTTTCTAGATTTTAAACCATGCAGTATCCCCTTACTCTGAACAACTGCCTCTTGCTCTATGTACAGGTTCTGCATGAGCACAATTAAATGTTCTGGAATTCCCATTCTTCATAATGCTATCCATAATTTGTTATAATCCACAGAGTCAAATGCCTTTGCATAGTCAATAAAACATAGGTAAATCTCTTTCTTGTATTTTCTGCTTTCAGCCAAGATCCATCTGACATTAGCAATGGTATTCCTCGTTCCATGTCCTCTGCTGAATCTGGCTTGAATTTCTGGCAGTTCCTGTTGATGTACTGCTGCAGCTGCTTTTGAATGATCTTTAGCAAAATTTTACTTGCATGTGATATTAATGTTATTGTTTGATAATTTCCACCTTCTTTTGGATCACCTTTCTTTGGAATGGGCACAAGTCTTCCAGTTGGTTGGCCAGGTAGCTGTCTTCCAAATTTCTTGGCATAGACAAGTGAGTACCTCCAGTGCTGCATCTGTTTGTTGAAACATCTCAATTGGTGTTCTATCAATTCTAAGAGACTTGTTTTTTGGCAGTGTCTCCAGTGCAGCTTGGACTTCTTCCTTCAGTACCATCAATTCTTAATCATATGCTACCTCCTGAAATGGTTCAGTGTTGACCAATTCTTTTTGGTACAGTGACTCTGTGTATTCCTTCCATCTTCTTTTGATGCTTTCTGTGTCATTCAATATTTTGCCCACAGAATCCTTCAAAATTGCAACTCGAGGTTTGAATTTTTTCGTCAGTTTTTTCAGCTTGAGTGTGTTCTTCTCTTTTGATTTTCTATCTCCAAGTCTTTGCACATTTCATTATAATATTTTACTTTTTCTTCTCTAGCTGCCCTTTGAAATCTTCTGTTCAGCTCTTTTACTTCATTTTTTCCATTCACTTTAGCTACTCTAGTTCAAGAGCAAGTTGCAGAGTCCCTTCTGACATCCATTTTGGTCTTTTCTTTCTTTCTTGTCTTTTTAATGACATTTTGTTTTCTTCATGAATGATGTCCTTGATGTCTTCCCACCACTTGTCTGGTCTTCAGTCATTAGTGTTCAATGAGTCAAATCTATTCTTAAGATAGTCTCTAAATTCAGGTGGGATACACTCAAGGTTGTATTTTGGCTCTTGTGGACTTGCTTTAGTTATTCTCAGTTTCAACTTGAACTTGCATATGGGCAATTGATGGTTTATTCTGCAGTCATCCCCTGGCCTTGTTCTGACTGATGATATTGAGTTTTCCATTGTCTCTTTCCACAAATGTAGTCAATTTGATTCCTGTGTTTTCCATCCGGTGAGGTCCACATGTATAGATGCTGTTTGTTTTGTTGAAGAAAAGTATTTGCAATGAAGAAGTCATTGGTCTTGCATAACTCTATCATGTGATCCGGCATAGTTTCTATCACCAAGGCCATATTTTCCAACTACCAATCCTTCTTCTTAGTTTTCAACTTTTGCATTCCAATCACCAGTAATTATCAAGCATCTTGATTGCATGTCTGATCAATTTTAGACTGCAGAAATTGGTTGGTAAAAATCTTCAATTTCCTTATCTTTGGCCTCAGTGGTTGGTGCATAAGTTTGAATAATAGTCGTATTAACTGGTTTTCCTTGTAGACATATGGATATTATCCTATCACTGACAGAGCTGTACTTTGGGATAGATCTTGAAATGTTCTTTTTGACGATGAATGCGATGCTAATCCTCTTCAATTTGTCATTGCCAGCATAGTAGACCATATGATTGTCTGATTCAAAATGGCCAATACCAGTCCACTTCAGCTCACTAATGTCTAGGATACCTATCTTTATTGATCATTTCATTTCTGACGACTTCCAATTTTCCTAGATCCATACTTTGTACATTCCATGTTCCAATTATTAATGGATGTTTGCAGCTGTTTCTTCTTATTTTGAGTTGGGCCACATCAATAAATGCAGATCCTGAAAGTTTGACTTTATCCATGTCATTAAAGTCAACTCTACTTTAGGAGGCAGCTGTTCCCCAGTCATATTTTGAGTGCCTTCCAAACTGAGGGGCTCATATTCTGGCACTATATCAGACAATGTTCTGCTGCTATTCATAAGGTTTTCACAGACCATTTTTTCCAGAAGTAAACTGCTAGGTCCTTCTTCCTAGTCTGTCTTAGTGTGGAAGCTCTGCTGAAACCTGTCCACCAAGGGTGACCCTCCTGGTATTTGAAATGCAGGCGACAAAGCTTCCAGTATCACAGCAACATGCAAGTCACCACAGTATGACAAACTGACAGACACATGATGGGTAATTTCTACTAATCCTCCTTAATTTTTTATAATTTCAGTAGTAATGTCCCCACTTTCATTTCTGATTACAGGTTTTTTTTTTTTTTTTAAATTGGTCTAGCTAAAGGTTTGCCAATTTTATTGATCTTTTAAAAAGACAGCTTTTGGTTTTGTTGACTCTCTATATGTTTTTCTATTCTCAATTTAATTCATCTGAACTTTCGTCTTTGTTATTTTTTTCCTTCTGGTCACTTTGGGCTTAATTTGGTCTTCTTTTTCTAGTTTCTCAAGATGTAATTTAAGTTATTGATTTGAGATATTTTTTCTTTTTTAATGTAGTCATTTGTTATAAATTTCCCTCTGAACACTGCCTTCACTGAAGTTTTGATATGCTGTGCTTTTATTTTCATGTGTCTATAAGTATTTACTGATTTCCCTTTAAAATTTTTCCTTGACTCATTGGTTCTTTAATATTGTGTTGTTTAATTTCCACATATGTGTGTGATTTCCACTTTTCCTTCTGTTATTGAGTTCTAGTTTTATTCCATTGTGAATGGAAATGATACTTTGTATGATTTCAATCTTTTAAAATTTACTGACACTTTTTTTGTGACCTAACATATGGTCTATACTGGAGATTTTGACCTATATGTCTTTGAATATAAACGGTGTCTCTTGTAGACAGCATATAGTTGGATTGTGCTTTCTTATCCATCTGACAATTTCAGACTTTTGATTGAAGAATTTAATCCATTTACATTTAAAGTAATTACTAATAAGGAAGGGCTTACCTCTGCCAATATGGTATTTATTTACTGTGTGTCTTATACATTTTTGTCCTTCATTTCCTTCAGTATTGCTTTCTTTTGTGTTTAGTTGACTTTTTGTAGTGAACCATTTTGATTCCCTTCTCCTTTCCTTCTGTGTATATACTTTTAAGATATTTTATTTGTGGTTACTATGGGGATTAAATTTAGCATCATAAATTTATAACAACTTAGTTTCAATTGATAGCAACTTAACTTCAATAACATACAAAAGTCTGTATCTATTCCTCCCTCTCTCCCCTTATGTTGTTGTTGTTACAAATTACATCTTCATACATTGTATGCCCAATATAAAATTTTAATTATTTTTATGCATCTGTGTTTAAATCATGTAGGACATAACAAGTAGAGTTACAATCCAAAAATACAATAAAACCGGCCCGTGAAATTACCTTTACTGAAGAAATGTTTTTCTTTGATTAGGTTTGAGTTACTGTCTATTGTCCTTTCATTTCAACCTGAAGGACTTCTGTTAGCATTTTTTGTAGGGCAGACCTAGTGGTACAAAATCTCTCAGCTTTTGTTTGTCTGGAAATTTCTTAATTGTACCCTTATTTTTGAAGGACAATTTTGCTGGATATAGAATTCTTGGTTGACAATTCTATTCTTTCAGCGCTTTAAATATCTTCCCACTGCCTTCCGGTTTCCATGGTTTCTGAGGAGAAATCATCATTTCATCTTATTGAGGATCACTTATATGTGACAATTCACTTCTCTATTGCTGCTTTCAAGAGTTTCTCTTTATTTTGGTTTTCTATCCCTACACTCTGTGAGCTCCAAGAAAGGCCAAGCTGAGATGATCTCCTTGCTTCAGTCCTTCAGGCATCCCCTATACTGGTTAGAACAGACACACACAATAATTTGTGAGTAAAGTCAGTTCTTCTCCCTCTAGAGCTGGAGACCAAGCTTCTTGTCTGGGAGTGATGGCTGCTGCCACTTTAAAATGGTCATGCTGATCCAGAGCATGGGTGGGGCACAGATGAGTAGAAAAACAAAGATTTCCTGCTGTTTAGATGTCACCTTTCTTTTGACTCAGCATTTGCTTAGTCGATGTAAATTTTTGACTGGTTTCCAGACCTTTGACAAAGTAGGTTCTGCTTTTTCTTTTGTTTTTGTTTTGGTGATAGGAGTGGGGATGGGAGCATGGAGCTGCTCAAACCAACCCCTTGCTGGGGGGCTCTCCTGGTATTGAAATTTTTAACATGAGACTTGGAAAATGCCTCACTGAAAAGGTAACATTTTAGTAAAGATTAGAAGCTAATGAGGAAGAAAACCATGAGGCTATTTAGGAGAAGAGGATTCCAGGCAGAGAGACCTGTAACTGTCCAGACACTGAGACAGGAGTAGCAAGAAGCCAGTGAGGCTTGGGCAGAATTAATGAAGGCAACTGTAGAAGGAGGTCAAAGAAGTAATGGGAGCTAGAAAATACAGAGTCTTGTTGGCCACAGTAAGGACTTTTACTTTTACCTGAGTGATTTGTTAAGCCATTTGTGGGCTTTGCCCAGGGGATTGACATGACCCGACTTAACTAGTAAAAGAATTCCTATAGGATGGATTTCTCTACAGGGAAATAATGTGAAAGGTGAAAAAAGGAAGAGAATTATGACTGTATTTAAATAATCTGGGTAGGGTGCTTCAAAAGTAGAGAGAAGGTGCCAGGATTTCTTATTGACTGGCAGGTGAAAGAGAGAAGCTAGTGATGTCTCCAGGGTTTTTGTTGTTATGTTTACTGTTGTTTGTTTGTGTTTTCATCTGAGCAAATGCAAGGATAATGTTTTCATTAAATGAGCTGAGGAAGAATGTGGGTAGAGAAGGTTTGTGCATCAGAATGTTAATATCAGAAACTTAGTTGGGGGCATGTTAAGTGTGAGATGCCTCTTATACTTACAGGCCATCAACTCGGAGGTAGATATAAAAGTATGCAATTGAGGACAAAAGTTCCAGGCTAGACGTGTAAATAAGAGTCATAAGCATATAGATAGCTTTTAATAGTTTTTATGAGTCTGGATGAGATTACCCAATTAGTGAGTGAGACAGACAAAGGAAGAGTTTCAAGGACTGAACTCCAGGTCACTCCAATGGTAAGACATTGGGGATATGTGAAATATTCCACTGAGAGTCTCAGAAAGAGATCCGTGTGATAGGAGGAAAGACAGAGTAGTGGGAGGCATCCTGGGACCAGTGAATCAAGGGTCAATTGATTCTGATGTTTGTTCAGTGAAGTGAGGACTGAAGGCTGATCACTGGTTTAGCAATGTGGAAGTTACTGGTAATGCAGTATCCTCAGTTTTGGTGGTAATCAAAGGCAAAGCTTGATGGGAGTGTGTCTGAGGGAGTGGAACTGGGTAAACTGGAGAAAGAAAACTGTAGACAAGTCTTTAGAGGAAAAAAGAAAAATATGGGACAGTAGCTGGATAGAAAAATTTACTTACTTTTTATTTTCATATCTATCCACCCCCCTTTCTTTGGTGTGGGGTGAGAAGTAACTATATGATTGTGTAATGAAAAGAAATAATCAATAGGTGGTAACTATTGATGATGCAGGTCAGAGGGGAGCATTACTGGATCAATGCCTGTGCACAAAGGAAGGGCATGTGATAGAGTGCATGCACGGGAAGAGTTGGCCTTTGTTAACAGCACAAAGAATCATCTACTTGAATGAGAGGGAGAGTGGGGTGTAGAGGCATAGGGGCAGATGGGTGGGTGGATGTGTGGTGGGAGCTGGTGGATGTTCTCTTGTGAATGTTTATAATTCCTCAATGATAAAGGAAGCAAGTCATCAGTGAAAGTGGGGATGGGGAGAAGGAGTCAGAGGTTTGAAGAGAAAGGCAGATGATTTGAAATAGTGGTCTGAATCAATAATGGAAAGATGGTGTGACTGCCAGGCAGCATTACTGCATACTAGATGTTTGTGGTCATCAATTCAAAGTGAACCCAATCAGCATGGTGGGGAAATTTCTCCAGTCTTGCTCATTTGCAGACTTGAAGTTGGAAGGGAGTGTAATTGTGCTTTCATATAAGTGTAAAGAAGAGAAAGGGGCAGTGAGGATGCAGTTATTTGTGAAAGAGTAACTGAAGGAGCCCTGGTGGCACAGTGGTTAAAGCACTCGGCTGCTAAACAAAAGGTCGGTGGTTCAAACCCACCAGTTGCTCCGTGGGAGAAAGATGTGGCAGTCTGCTTCTGTAAAGATTTATAACCTTGGAGACCCTGTGTGGCAGTTCTACTCTGTCCTATAGGGTTGCTGTGAGTCGGAATTGACTCAAGAGCAGTGGGTTTGGTTTTCGGTAATTGTAACAACTGACAATGTAATTTAAGCTGAATAAAGAAAGAAGGAAGGACATAATATGTGGGGATGGAGACCATTGAAATGGTGACAGTATCAGTAGATGGCAGATCCTGGAAGTGTCAGAGGATGGTGAGAGTGGGAGCTGGAAGAAGTGAAGTAAAAGATAGGAAGTAGTGGTTGGGGAGTAGGATGCTCGAATTTGAGATTATGGAAGGATAAGGTCTAGTGACTGTCATGGGGTGGGTAGCTGAGGTGGGATGGAGGACAAGGTCATTGGAAGGGAAAAGTTCACAGATATGAGAGAATGTCATTGGAAGAAACATCTTTGTGGAGACATAGCTGGTATTTAGTAACCTTTTGCATAAAGAAGAGAAGGGAATCAATAACCTTATCCTCACTCTGGTTTGCTCTCCCTGTAGCTAACACAATCATATAATTGTCCCTGATTTCTGACAATATATAATCTAGAGTGAACCTCCATTTCCTTGGACCCTCGTGGATACCACCCACCAAAGCCTTAATCCAATGATAGGGTGTTTCTAACATCCTCTTACTGAGACATTCCATGTATTCCCATGGTGTGTGTTCTCCCTTGACGCAATGAAAACAAACTCAATTGTTCAACTACTGTTGAGTTCCTGGTGGCTATTGGCTGAAAGAAATTGACACTGATTTTGATCTTGTACTATAGTTAGACAAGATGTAACCATAGAGGGAAACTGACTGAAAGGTACACAGGACCTTTCTTTGCTATGTTTTGCAACTTCATGTAACTTATTTCAGAATAAAAAGTTAATAAATAAATAGCATATGTCTTAGCATTCTCTAGAGAAACAGAACCAGTGATATATATGTCATATGTATCTATATGTATATACGTATCTCTCTTTCTATATATAGGAAAGAGATTGATTTACTTCAGGGAATTGACTCACATGATTGTGGGCTCTGTTAAGTTCAAAACTCATAGACCAAATAAGAGGCTGGAGACACCTGCAAGCTTTTGTCCCAAAATCAGAGGTCAGGCAACAAAAAGAGTGCAGAGTCTAGACAAAGAACACATTGTAAGGAAACTCCCTTTTCAACTAACTGAATGATTACATTACATCAAATTACATTATGGAAAGCAATTACATTATGTTACATTATGGAACAACAACTAGACTAGTTTGGATAAAACACTGGGAACCATAGCCTAACCAAGTTGACACATAAAAGTAACCATCACAGCATATTTGAAACTTAAGATCATTATAGGTATATTGAATTACACCTGTTTGTAAATAATTGAGATTTCTCATGCTTTCATTTCAGAATCCTTATTGAAGGCACAGAACACTTCATCCCATTTCTTATTCCTACAGAAAAGCTTTTTCATTACTTGCTTCTTCCTATTAATTTGTTTTATTTTACTTTACTTTTCCTGAGGGCTTTTATCTGTATTTCAGCCCCTTCTGTAGTAGTCTTGCCCTCTTTGACTGAGCCTTGGGAAATCTACATGTGTCTCATGTCAGTAGAGGTGATGCTTTTAGAAATTTGCCACCCAAGCTGGATCATCATTTCCATTCCTTCTAATGGATTATGCATTTTCTTGGGAGTGTTCTCAGGTAAGAATTTGCTTTCCCTTTTCCTTTCCTTTATTCTTGTAGTAGCTTGATATCAATCTAGGGATTCCCCATTTTTAATAATTCCTCTTGGTGTCAGGTGAGTTCTCATGAAACTCCTCGTGGCTAGGAGATGGTTTTGTATTTTCCTTTTAGATTAACAAATGAAATATCTGACACATTAAAACTGTTATGTCTGAGATTGCAGGCATCCTTCATTATAATGTAGATATTTGAATTTAAAATGAATTTAAAAAAAGTAATTCAGTTTCTCATTTGCCCTTCCTACCTTTCCAGGCAATATAGAAAAGTTATAACTACAGTATAACTAAGGTATGATGCAAAACAAATCCAGATCATTCATCAACTCCACTTAACAGAGAGAGAAATATCCCCATCTGGGATGTGATTTCTGTGTGCCAATCCTCACAAATTCTAAGTCCTCTGCTCACCCTCAGACAAATCCATGTCCTTAATTTTGTGCACATCCATTGGCTTCCCTCCTTTAGATGTGCATCAGGCTTTAAAGTCAGCAAACAATACACGGAATTGTTTTCTAGGTCCTCAGCCTGACACACACTTGGTTTCATGCTTTCTATCTCTTCTTGGAATTTGTTTTTTTGGTCTTGATGACAGTTGTGGCATCCTTCCATGCTGGTAGAGAAACCCACCCATGTTTTTGTATGAACAACAGAAAGTAAACCCGCTGTGCAAATCTGTTTGCCCACTGGAATTTGAGGTGACTTTTCTTTGCAGTGATTTCAATTTTTGTTACAGCCCATCCTCCTTCTATCTCCTGCCTCCACCTCCCGCTATCCCACCTCTTATCTGTTCCTTAATGGGTAGAATCAGGAGATGTCCCACACCAGACAGAGATAGGAGCGGCTGAGTGAGGATTTTGCATGGATTGTATGGTCAGTTCTTAAAAGTGCTTAACAAAGGTTCAATTATGTGATTTTTAACTCCCTGTTCCTGGAGGCTGATAAGGTCACAATGTCCTTTTGGATAACTACAGGTGAGACCCTGCAGACTGCAATGGAATAGAGAGGTTGTAAGTGAAACGGGATGGAGGAGAACCTGGTTGTGCTCCAAGGTCATTGTCTTAGGCTGAGTTCTCTGGAGAAGCAAAACCAGTAAAATGTATAAATACGTATATATAGAGAGATTTATATCAAGGAAATGGCTCACATTGTTGTAGAGGCTGGAATGTCCCAAGTCCGTGGGTCAGGCTGGAGGTTCTCCTGATTCACGTAGCTACAGGAGCTGGTGAACACAGTATCAACAGGTCAGACAGCAGGGCTCTTGCTCACAGACTGGAAAGACTTTCAAATCCCAAGACTGGCAGGCAAGATGGCAGGTAAGCTGCTAGCTCAAGTCCCAGGAAGCAGAGGTCAGATGAACAGGAGCCAGGTGCAGGATCCAGAGTGAGCAAAAGCCCATAAGACTTGCCAGAAAGTCCATCTATGGACTTTATGATTCTGGATCACCCAAATTTAAAAAATTCGGGACTGTTCCAGTTTTGCATTGTTGGCTATGACTGAACTGGCTCAGACCAGTTCAAAGCCCTGGTATGGTCCCACTTATATGAAATATCTAGAATAGACAAATGCAGAAATATCAAAGTTTATTAGTAGTTACCAGGGATGGGAGGGGGGAGAGAGAGGGAGTCATTGCTTAGGGGGTGCTGAGCTTCTGTCAAGGGTGATGGAAAAGCTTGGAAACAGATAGTGGTGATGGTTGCACAACATGATGAATGTAATTAATGTCACTGAACTGTACATGTAAAACATGTTGAGATGGTAAATATTCTGAAATATATATATATATATATATATATATATACTTACCGCAATAAATAAATAAAGTAATGGGCTAAGTTAGACCAGCTAAATGCAAGTAAAATGCAGGAGACACAAACTTAATCTGAGACAAGGTAGAATACATGTCCAAAGGGATTAAATAAGATGAAAAAAACTAATGTTAAAAGGCTACAATTTACAACGAGGATATAGCAGTCATTAATATCTATGAGTCAGCTAAAAGGCGATTTTCATAAATCAGAAACTACAAGACACGCAGGAAGAAAAAAACAGAAGCCTACTAAAGATATATGACTTTAACTATATGCTCTTCTCCATCTAAGACTGAACAATGGGACAAAAATTAATAAGGGTATAAAAAAACCAAACCTACTGCCATCAAGTCAGTTTTGACTCATAGCAATGCTATTAGACAGAAGAGAACTGCCCCACAGGGTTTCCAAGGCTTTAAATCTTTACAGAAACAGATTGCCACCCCTTTCTCCTGCGGAACAGCTGGTGGGTTTGAACTGCCCTGTAGGGTTTCCAAGGAGCCCCTGGTGGATTCGAAGTGCTGAACTTTTGGTTAGCAGCTGTAGCACTTAACCACCAAGCCACCAGAGTTTCCTACTCAGGATTAGAGAAATAAAAATTAAAACTATGGTGGAATACTATTTATCACCTATGTCACTGGAAAAACAAAATACTTGACATATATTTTATAGGCCAGACTCTAGGAAAACAGGTACTCTTACATATTCCTAGTGGGAATGCAAAATTATATAGTCTCAATGCAGGCAAATTTGGCAATCTTTAACAAAATTACATATAAATTTATGATTTAACCCAGTCTTTCTACTTCTAAGATTCTATTCCAAAAATACACTGGCAAAAATAAGAGCTGGCACATGCACAAAGTTACTCATTATAGCATTATTTGTAAAAGCAAAATATTTGAAAAAGGAGTAAACTGGTTGAGTATATGACCCTACAACCAAACATAGAGAACATACTACACACTTGAAAAAGGAATTAAGAAAATCTATAAATTCATATGGACTGATATTCAGGATATATTGTTAATTGAAAAAAAGCAAAATGCAGAACAGCATATATAGAATTACCATTTGTGTGAAAAGTGAAGGTTAGGGTATGAATACATGTGCACACTTGCTTGTTTTTGCAAAAAAGTAACTACCAGAATAAAAAACTAGTGAAAAATAGCTATCTGTAAACTGAGGGCCACCACGCATCTGTCAATTTGTCATACTATAACGGCTTGTCTGTTGCTGTGATGCTGGAAGCTATGCCACCGGTATTTCAAATACCAGCAGTGTCACCCATGGTGGACAGGTTTCAGTGGAGCTTCCAAATGAAGACAGGCTAGGAAGAAAGGCCTTGTGATCTGCTTCAGAAATTAGTCAATGAAAACCCCACGGATCACAACAGAAGATTGCCTGACGTAGTGTTGGAAGATGAGCATCCCGGGTTGAAAGGCACTAAACAATAGCCGCAACGATGGACTCAAACATCCCAATGACCATGAAGACGGCACAAGACCAGGCAGTGTTTCCTTCTGGTATACATAAAGTCACCATGAGTTAGAATCAACTTGAGGGCAAGTAACAGTAACAACATAAACTGAGGGAAGGATCAGAGTGCAAGGAACAAGGATGGAAATAAGATGTCTCTGAATAAATACATCTTGTTATGTAGCTTTGATTTAAGAATTAGGTCTGTGTTTTACACAGACAAAAATAGAATTAAATAAAAAGTGAAAAAAAATTGGGGAAAAAACTGAAACAAATCAAATGACATCACACGTCGGTGTCACAGCCACATAGGAAAAAAAAGGTCTATTTCTAGTGACTTAGAAAACAGAATTTTGACAGTATATCTTTAGTAGAATATATTCTATGAGCAGAAAGAACTGTGAAGATACTTTGAATATTATTTGCTAATTTTACTGTTTGAAGTGGTATTAGTATTTTTATTTTTAAAACTCTTATGTGTGTTATAAAATAAAGCAAATAAGTTCTATTTTAATACTGTTTGGACTCAATATTTGTTGTATGTTGAGAATATGCACAGCAAAACATACACCAGTTCAGCTGTTTTTACATGTACAGTTTTGTGACATTGATTATATTCTTTGACTTGCGCAACCATTCTCACCCTCCTTTTCTGAGTTGTTCCTCCCCCATTAACATAAACTCACTGCCTCCTAAGGTTCTTCTGTAATCTTTCGAGTTGCTATTGTCACTTTGATCCCATGTAGATAGCTCTTAAAAGAGCATAATGCTCAAGGCAGACATTATTTACTAGTTAAGCTAAAGTATTTCTTGGTTTTAAGAAGACTTCAGGGGATATTTTTGGTTTAAGGTTTAAAAGATTATCTCAGGGCAATAGCTTCAGTGGTTCATCCAGCCTCCATGTCTCCAGGAAATCCGGAGTCTATGAGAATTTAAAACTCTGTTCTGCATTTCCCCCCTTTTGGACTCGACTTTAATACTGTAAATAGCTAAATATTTTAATATTGTTGCAGTGCAATGGATCGCTTTTGTGTGGACTTTCTTACCATGGTCTTGTAACTCCCACCAAATGATTTGATGGAACCATGGTAATAAGACATATGGAACCCTAACAAGGGGACTGGTCAGTTTTGCCATCCCTCTAGTCTTAAAATAAGCCATCCCAGAGGCAGGAAGGAGAACATCTCACCACCAGCAAGGACAAAGAACCAGGAGCAAAGAGTGTCCTTTGGACCTGGAATCCCTACGCTGAGACCCACGTAGACCTAAGAGACAGAGAGAATGCTGTAACACTGAAGATGGCAAGAAGCAGCAGCAGGGAAACGGCAGCAGGAGAGACCAGCAGAAGATGGCATTGTGGGCTTCCCCGCCCATGTCGTGAAAAAGCTGAGTACCTTTGGACAGGAGGCTTGCTGGCTTGCCTGAGCAGAGCAGAGGCTGAGACCCAGAGAGAGGCATGCCAGCTGAGAAGAGGCTGTCCTGCTGGAAGAACCATATCCTGAGCATTCCTGAACCTGAATTGTAACCTGTTACTTCCCTAATAAAACCCATAATAATGAGTATTGTGTGTGAGTTCTGTGTGGCCATTGCAATGAGCTATCAAATCCAGCAGAGTAGTAGAGAATGCCGTGGGAGGAATGATTGCATCAGAACTGGTAAAGATGGATGGGAGAGTAGGCAAGTCTGACCTCCATCTCACAGGAATCAGCCTTGGGCTGTTGATCTAGATTCTCCTCCCACCTTGTGAAGTTAGAGGAGGTCAGATGCCTCCACCACATCATTCTTACAATTGTTAAGAATATTTTTTCACTGTAAGGGAAGTATATTAGATTATAAAATTTAAAAAAAAATGGGTAAAATCTGTAAAGTTATAATTTATTTTAAAATTTCTATATGAACTTATGATTTTTTTCTTTTTGTTTTAAAAAAGACAGATATCCTAGCTTTTTCCACTGAAAGGGCCTGGAGGTAATGACAATTTGATAGCAGTGAGGACCCCTAGTGCCCAGATTGTGTCCTCTAAATATTATTCTCTACTGAAAAGAGCCAAGGGTCCTTAGAGAAAAGCTGAATCTAAGTGTGGGCAGCAAAAGTGCAAGAAATGCCTAGAATGTGTTGTTGTGCCCCAAACAGAAAGCTTTCAGAGATTTTGGGGCTATGTCAGAAGAACCCAACAGGTCATTTGAAGAGGCTTACACTGGCCAAACTTTGCACAGTCTAAGCATCAAAATAATAATAATAATAACTGCAATTAATTGAAATAATGTAAGTATATAATGACACCAAAGATTAAAAAACAATAGCATAATGAGTCGCTGTTGGACATAGCTAAGTCATCAAGTATTTACTTGGAATACTGATGTTTAAAGTGAACAAATTAAGCATTTTCCTCAGTGTCCTGAACAAGCTTTATTTCCAAATAATCCAAGAGCCCTATATGCTAAGAGAAAGCTCATCTTTATGGATATGTTACAGCTAATAAATGTAAAGAGAATAATGGAAGTTTAAAAATCATCTTTTGCAACTCCTAATAAATAAATTGATTTAAGACTCCGATCATCAATGGATGGTGTCATTTTTTAGAAGAAGAATGACCAGACATGGTATACATGCTGATGCAATAGAAAGCATATGATGTCAGTTATGATGTGTTCTTGCCCTCTACAACAAAAGTTAAATCTGAATCTTATCAAGGTTTTAGATTTAACCTCTTGTTTAAAGGAAATATAAGTGCATAAGAACACATAATATGAAACCATAAGAAAAAAGGCCAACAATTCTAAAACATGAAGCATTCCATAGGGACAATTGAACCAGTTTTTCCAACAGATTGCTGGCTGTCTTAAGTTGGGTCCTCTAGAGAAGCAAAACCAGTAAAGCGTATACATATATATAGAAAAAGATTTATATCAAGGAAATGGCTTACACGGTTATGGAGGCTGGAACATCCCAAGTCCGTGGGTCAAGCTGGAGGCTTCTCCTGATTCACGTAGCTGCAGGAGTTGACAAACCCAAGAGCAGCAGATCAGACAGCAGTGTTCTGCCTCACAGGCTGTGAAGACTGACGAATCCCAAGATCGGCAGATAAGACAGCAGCATGTAAGCTGCTAGCTCAAGTCCCGAGAACTGAAGGTCAAATGAACAGGAGCCAGCTACATGATCCAGAGCAAGCAAAAGCCTGAAAGCCTCGCCAGAAAGTCCACCTATATTGGATGCAGGCCACACCCTCAAGTAAACTCCCTTTCAACCGACTGGCTACTCACAGCAGACCCCATCACGGAGGTGATCACATCATCATACGACTGCCAAACTACATCATAACTGCCAAACCACTGAAAATCATGGCCCAGCCAAGTTGACACACACAATCTTAATGATTGCACTGGCATAAAACAAGGAGGAGGAAAAACTGATTTAGATTTAGAATGCATTTCAGAGATGTAACAAAAAAATGCAGTGTTGTTCTTTTATTCAATTGAGAAACATTTAATATGGACTGGATTTTAGTTTTGAAGAAATAAATATTAATTTTGTTAGACATGATGATGGTGTTGGGGCTGGGTAAGGAATTGTGCTTACTTTTAAATGAACATACTAAAGTGTTTAGGAATAAATTGGCATAATAGCAGGGATTTTTATTAAATTGTATCAACAAAAACAGAAAGACTGAGATAACTGCCAAAATGTTGTTAATTGTTGAAGCATGTGATTAGGCAAATGGGAGACTATCAAATCTCTCTTGTTTTGCTATGTTTGAAAATTTTTATAATGAGGCTAAAACTGAAACTTCTCCAATTTGGTAAAGAACGTCTGTCTAAAACCTACTGCAAACAGCATACTGAATACTGACATCTTGACTACTTTTGAGACTGGAAATGAGACTAGGATGCTTGTTATGACCATTTCTGTTAAAAAAAATGTATATATCCCCAAGAACCTAGCTGTCTTTAGTGCTGCTGTAACAGAAATACCCCAAGTAGACGGCTTAAACAAAGAGAAATTTATTTTCTCACCGTCTAGTGGGTTACAAGTCCAAATTCAGGGTGTCAGCTCCAGGGGAAGGCTTTCTCTCTCTGTTGGCTCTGGTCATCATCAATCTTCCCCTGGATGAGGAGCTTCTCAGGCACGGGGACCCCGGATCCAAAGGACGCTCTCTGCTCCCGGTGCTGCTTTCTTGGTGGTATGAGGTACCCCCTCTCTGTTCGCTTCCCTTTCCTTTTTATCTTTTGAGAGAGAAAAGGTGGTGCAGGCCACACCCCAGGGTAATTCCCTTTACATTGGATCAGAGATGTGACCTTAGTAAGGGTGTTACAATCCCACCCTTATCCTCTTTTACATAAAATTACAATCACAAAACGGAGGACAACCACATAATACTGGGAATCATGGCCCAGCTAAATTGATACACACATTTTTGGGGGGACATAATTCAATCCACGGCACTAGCCAACACAGTCAGGTATGTAAAAGAAAGAAACAGTATGAATTTAGGAAAGGAAGAAGCAAAATTTTCATTTTCAAGTGATATGGTTGTGTGTTTAGATTTTTGTTGTTGTTAGGTGCTGTTAAGTTTGTTCTGACTCATTGTGACCTATGTACAACAGAACAAAACACTGCCCTATCCTGTGCCATCCTCACAATCGTTAAGGTTGAGCCCATTGTTACAGCCGCTGTGTTAATCCATCTTGTCAAACGTCTTCCTCTTTTTTGCTAACCTTTTATTTTTATTTATTTTTTTTAATATTT
>NW_004443947.1:129747-141720 GCF_000243295.1 Trichechus manatus latirostris | reverse complement strand
AATAGGAGTGGTGATAAAGGGCATCCTTGCCTTGTTCCTGTTTTCAAGGGGAATGTTTTCAGCCTCTCTCCATTAAGAATGATGTTGGCCGTTGGTTTTACATAGATGCCCTTTATTATGTTGAGAAATTTCCCTTCTATACCTATTTGATTGAGAGCTTTTATCAGGAATGGGTGTTGGACTGACCTTTTATTTTACCAAGCATCGTGTCCTTCTCCAGGGACTTGTCCCTCCTGATAACATGCCCAAAGTATGTGAGACGAAATTTCTCCATCCTTGCTTCGAAAGAGCACTCTGGCTGTATTTCTTCCAAGACAGACTTGTTCTTTGTTCTGGCAGTCCATAGTATATTCAATATTCTTCAGCAACATCATAATTCAAAGGCATCAATTCTTCTTTGGTCTTCCTTATTTGTTGTCCAGCTTTCGCATGCATATGTGGCAACTGAAAATATCATGGCTTGGGTTGGTCGCACCTTAGTTCTCAAAGTGACCTCTTTGCTTTTTAACACTTTAAAGAGGTCTTTTGCAGCAGATTTGCCCAAAGCAATATGTCGTTTGATTTCTTAACTGCTGCTTCCAAGGCAGTTGATTGTGGATCCAAGTAAAACGAAACCCTTGACAACATCAATCTTTTCTCCATTTATCATGATGTTGCTTACTGGTTCAGTTATAAGGAATTTCATTTTCTTTATGTTGAGATGTAATCCATACTGAAGGCTGTAGTCTTTGATTTTCATCAGAAAGTGCTTCAAGTCCTCTTCGCTTTCAGCAAGCAAGGTTGTGTCATCTGCATATTGCAGGTTATTAATGAGTCTTCCACCAATCCTGATGCCACATTCTTCTTCATATAGTCCAGCTTCTTGGATTATTTGCTCAACATACAGACTGAATAAGTATGGTGAAAGGATGCAACCCTGACACACACCTTTCTTGATTTTAAACCATGGAGTACCTCCTGCCTCTTGGTCTATGTACAGGTTCTGCATGATCACAATTAAGTGTACTGGAATTCCAATTCTTCACAATGTTATCTGTAATGTGTTATGATGCATGCAGTCGAATACCTTTGCATAGTCAATAGTGTTTAGATGAGAACAGCCAAAATATTACTCACATAAGTTACTAGAATTAATGAAAAATTTGGCAAGGTTTATGGATATAAAGTGACTTTACAAAAATTTGTTTTATTTCTATACTTGCAGAAAAGAATATCAAATATAGATACTCTTTGCATTAACCTAAAAAATACCAGGTACCTAGGAATAAACCTTTAAAATAGGATGTGCAAGATTTATATGCAAAAAAAGAAAGAGAAGAAAAAACTATAGAAAAAAAAGAACTGTTATGGATTGAATTGTGTCCCCCAAAAATATGAGGCTTGTAAAAAATATGGAGGTTGTAAATCCTAATCCTTATAACCTGTAGACGTAAGCCTATTTGGGAATAGGGTTTTCTTTGTTATGATAATGAGACCGTATCAGCGTAGGGTGTGTTTTAAGCCAAGCACTTTTGAGATATAAAAGGAGCAGTTTAGGCACAGAAGCAAGGATGCACAGATGGGGGACATAGATGCCATGCCACATGAAGATCATCAAGAAACCAAAGAACAGAAGCTGAAAAAAAGACTTTTCCCCGGAGCCAACAGAGAGAGAAATCCTTCCCCGATAGCTTGTGTCCTAAATTCAGACTTCTAGCCACCTAACTGTGAGAAAATAAATTTCTGTTTGTTAAAGCCACCCAGCTGTGGTATTTCTGTGATAACAGTGCTAAAAAAAAACTGAGTCAACAACTGTGAGATATTAAAGAAGATTTAAATAAATCTTTGAATCCACATCCTGAGTTTGTGGATTGGGAAATTCACTTTAGTAAAAACACCAATCTTCCCTAAAATAATGTATGTATTCAGAGCAATCCCAATCAGAGTTCTATAAGAGGTGTGTGTATCTTGGCAAACTGACTCTAAAATTCATTTGGAAATCCAAAGGCCCAAAATAAGCCAAGTCAGTATTGTAGGAAAAGACCATGGTAGGGGGATTCCAGATCAACAAGATTTCATTTGAAGTCATAATTATTAAGATAGTGTGGCACTGTGTCAATAATAGATAAATAGCTTGATGAGGAGGATAGAGCCCAGAAACAGGCCCATACATGTATACATCCTGATATCTAAAAGAACTAGAATCTCAGAGCTCTGATAGAAGGATAATTTTTTCCACTAATAGTGCTGGCACAAGTGTTTATCTATGGAAAAACAGTCTTGATCCCTATCTCACATTAGGCACAAGAATCTCTTCCTGGTGTAATAAAGACCTCAACAATATGGCTGTTGGATGATAATATCTTTTTTACTTTTGAAGTAGGAAAGGATTTCTTAAGCAAGAATAAAACATTACTAATCATGAAAGAAAAGATTGATAAATTTGATCATATTAAAATTTAGTGCGTCTGTTCATCAAAAGTCAGTGTTAGGAGAGTGAAAATCCAGGCTGCAGGATGGGAAAATATATTATCAACCTTTAATATATGCCTTTATCCTGATTAGATAGAGAATGCTTTAAAATCATTAAAGAAATGAAAGACTACCCGGTAGAAAATAGAGACACAGCCTTGAATAGCCACCTTACAAAAAAGAAGATGCAAGTGACCAATACATATATGGAAATGTCTCTATTAGTAATCAAGGAAATACAAATTAAAACTACTGTATGGTACAACCCACACCACCAGACAGGGGAAAATGGGATAGACAGACTTGACATTGTGTTGGGAGGATCTAGAACAATTGAAAAACTCATGTATTGTTATTAGGAGTGTAACTCCCTAAAATCACTATGTGGTATAGTTTGGCATTATCTATAAAAATTGAAAATATGCATCTTCTATGTCCTAATAGCAATTCAACTCCTATTTATCATTGCATGCATATGTGCACCAGAAGAATCTGCAAAAGTGTTCATTGCAGTATTATTTATAATAGTCAAAAAATGACCTAAAGTTTATCAGAAGTAGGATAGTTAACATAATTGGGTATTTTCATATCAGATACACAAGGACCAAGTGGTACTTTTCCCAGGAATGCAATAGTGGCTTAACATCTAAAAATCAATTAATGTAAAATACATTACATAATACAATGAAGGACAAAAACCACATGATCATCTCAGTAGATGCAGAAGAAGCATTTGACAAAAACCAACACCCATTCATGACAAGAACTCCTAACAAACTTGGAATAGAAGAGAACTTCCTCAACTGGACAAATGACATCTTCTAAAATCCTATAATGAACATTATACTTAATAATGAAAAAATTGAGTGCTTTCCCCCTAAGACCAGGAACAAGGCAAGGATGCCCACTTTTGCTGCTTCTAATCAACGTTGTACTCAAAGTTTTAGCAATCAGTCAAGAAAAAGAAATTAAAGGCATCCAGATAGGAGAAAAAGAAGTAAAATTGTCTCTATTTTCAGATGACGTGATCTTGTATATTGAAAATCCTAATTGACTAAAAAACTATTAGAACTAATAAATAAGTAAAGCAAGTTAGCAGGATTAAGAATATACAAAAATCAATTGTATTTCTATATATAAACAAAGAACAATCTAAAAGTGAAATTAAGAATAAAATTCCATATATAATAGCATTAAAGAATAAGATACTTAGGAATAAATTTAGCTAAAGAAGTGCAACACTTTGCTGAGAGAAATAGAAGCAGATCTAAATAAATGGAGACACATTCCATGTTCATGAATTTGAAATCAATTAGTGTTAAGAGGGCAATTCTCCCCATATTGATCAATAGGGTCAATGTAATCCCTATCAAAATTTCATCAGGTTTTTTTTTTGTGGCAGAAATTGACAAGCAGATATTAAAATGTATATGGAAATGCAAAACACCTAAAATAATCAAATAATTTTGAAAAACAAACTGGAGAACTTCTATTTATCAAATTTAAACTTGCTACAAAGCTGCAGTTATCAAGATTTTTTTTTTTAGTATTTTAGCCAGTCAAGTCTAGCCTAGTGTCAGTAAGCATCATTTTTTAAAAATTTATTATTATTTTTTTTATTGTACTTTAGATGAAGCTTTACAGAACAAATAGTTTCTTATTAAACAGTCGGTACACAAATTACTTCATGACAATGGTTAACAACCCCATACCATGTCAACGCTATCCCTTCTCAACCTTGAAAAATATGGAATGCTTCACGAATTTGCGAGTCATTCTTGCACAGGGGCCATGCTTATCTCTTCGGTATCGTCCAATTTTAGTATATGTGCTGCCAAAGCGAGCACAGCAGTTATCAAGATTTTTGACAAAGGTAGCAAGGCAGTTCATTGGGTGAAAGGACAGTCTGGTCAACAAGTGGTGATACCCACATGCAAAAAGACGAACTTAGCCCCTCACCTTGCACCATAAACAAAAACTAACTCAAAATGGATCACATACGTAAATATAAGAGCTAAAAAAACAGCACCTGCAGAAGAAAATCTTCAAGGCACTAGGTTAGTCAACTTTCTCATAGATACTACGCCAAAAACATGTCCATAAAAAACAAAAAAAATTGCTAAATTGGACCTCATCAAAATTCAAACATTTGGCACTTTGAAAGATACCACAAAGACAGATAGACTGAGAGAAGATACTTGCAAAATAGATACCTGATAAAGGACTTATATCTGTTACTACTCAATAATAAGACCAAAAAAAAAAAAAAAAACTGATAAAAATGGGCAAAAGATAAGAAGAGATATTTCACCAAAGAAGATATAAGAATGATTAATCAGACTTTGAAAAGATGCTCAACATCATTAGTCATTAGGGAAATGCAAATAAAAACCACAATGAGATACCGTTTCATACACTGGAATGGCTATAATAAATAAGACAATAACAAATGTTGGTGAGTATGTGAAGAAATGAGGACCCTCATACATTGCAGGTGGGAATGTAAAGTGATGTAGTCACTTTAGAAAATAGTTTGGCAGTTTCTCAAAAAGTTAAACTTAAAACTACCATGTGACCCAGCAATTCTCTTACTAGGTGTCTACTCAAGAGAAGTGAAAATGTATGTCTACACAAGGAATTGTATGCAAATGTTTATAGCAGCATCATTCATAATAGCCCCAAACTGGAAACAATCTAAATATCCATCAACTGGTGAATGAATAGACAGAATGTGGTGTATCCATAAATGGAACACTACTCACCCCAAAAGGGAGTAAAACTGCTGGCACATGCCACATCATGGATGAACCTCAAAGACACTAGGTTAAGTAGAAGAAGCCAGTGACACAAGGTCATATATGATATAATTCAATTTATATGAAATGTCCAGAAAAGGCATAGTAATAGAGACAGAAAGTAGATTAGTAGTTGCTTGAGGATGGGGGTAGAAATGGGGATTAGCTGTAAATGTGCATGAGGAATCAAAATCTTATTGGGGGGTGAAAATGTTCTACAACTGATTTATGGTGATGGTTGCACATCTTGTTAAAGTTACTAAAAACCATTGAATTATTAAAAAAAAAACTAAAAGCAAAACATAAAACTCATTTCATCCTTAGTTGATGCCCTACAACTTTTATTTGATTTTCTTATGACTCCTCTGGTCAGTCTTGAATCCTTTATACAGGACCCTATGCTTCCGTTGTTCCATAAATATCAGGATTGATGGATCTCTCTTCTAAATCCTATGCTCTTTATACTTAGCAAAGAGTTTCAAAGCATATATAATCTCTGTGTTATCTCAAAGAACATTCATGACTTTAAATATGCGTTTTACATTGATAAATAGAACACTTTATTTCCAGTTTAACTATCTTGACAAAATTAAATTTTCATCTGGGTATTGGACATATGTACTATGTTATATTGCAGATAGGGCAGATTTGCAAATAAAAGGCTATTCTTAGATGTGCAAATTGAGAACTCCTAGGGAAGACAAAGAGACATCTTCCTTAGATTGCCTCTTTCCCTTCCATTTCTACCATTTCCACCACCTGCATGCTGATCACTCAGATACAGAGCCTAGTCTCTAGACTTCCGTGAAAACTCATTCTAACTTATCAGGACAGAATTGCCAAGTGGCTTTGCTCTGACAACTGTCTGGTTGTGTTGCGATTGGCATCTCAGTTGTGATTTTCTGGAATTACAGTCAGACCTGAATGGTCCTTCCCTTTTTGAACAGGAGGCAGCATGTTCCCAATTCCTACCTTCATGTCAGTAATTGGAAAACTAACAGCAATTAATAAATTAAAATCACATCCTTAATAAACCTGGTGATACTGCATCATTCCAGCTATCATCCGTTCAGGTTTATAGCCACCAGATGAATTTTTTTTAACTACTAGACTTCAAAAAATAGAAAACAAATGTTGTGATTCCTCTGCTCAAGATGCAAGAGGGCTCAAGGAGCTGAGTAGAACTGTGCCTGATAATTCAGGACCACAGGGTGCAAACAGATGAGGTATTCTGTAAAAGGGGCTCCTCTTCAAAGTAAAAATCCTATAGAGCTGTTCAGGTTGGCTCTGATCCCAGGGACAGCACCCCTGACCCTCCACGGAGAGCATTACTCAGGCTCTAGAGAGAGAAGGAACCAGGTCTGCCAGCCTGCGCTTAGGTGTTCAGGGCAACTCAGACTCCACCAAGCAGTCTCCATCTCCCAGCAGTGCCCTGAGTCCAGCTGGGTGGGCACCACCAGGGAAAGGCCTGAAAGAAGTGAGGGAGCCTCCTTTTGCTTTGGCTTTGTTGTGTAACTGCAATCACCCAGCTGCTGCTGCTGCTGACCTCATGTGCAGGACTGACTTCCAGAGCCCCGCAGTGTTGAGTTCCTTGACTCCCAGCTGCCTTATAGTATCTCTCCCCAGTGCTCTCTGGCACCCTTGGGGCCACAGACAGTATGCTGTGTGCTCCCTGCCCCTCCCCTCCAAAGCTTGAGCAGCCTCTCTGACCCTGTGTCTCTGTCTTAGCAGGTTCTCTGCAGTGTCCCTGGAGGTTACACTGGACAAACACCTGTGTGTGGGTGACAAGGTCAAAGAGATTTTACAGTAGCCTGGTCTCCTCAGTTGAGACCTCCAAGAGATGGTGGGCCAGCCTCACACGTGGGCCAAAGTCCTGCCCCTGGAGGCTGAAGGCATACAGAAGTCCTTCCTCCTCAAAGACTAGACACAACACAGAAACGCAGCCTCCATCCTGATGTGGCCATCCTGACAGAATCCTTCCTGATAATTTTTCTTCTAAGAGACCCAGCTGAGTCAGGAAAGAAAATACAAGCTGCTCTTCCCAGTCTCAATGTGTCTCCCTCATGTGGGTGTCCTTTATTCTATACATTGGATAGAGAACTTTGGTGATCAGAAGGGTTTGATTAACCCCCAGCCTTCCTGGATCATCATGGAGAAGTCTGTCAGCTGGCTCTGTCTGACCATAGCTCTGCAACTTGGGAAGGAGTCAAGATAGCACTCCAGAAACAATGATTCTGTCCTTTTAGGAGATTGAGAGATCTATGAAATATTAGAAAATGTTTGTCTCATTCCACCAATGGCCTTTGAAAACAGAACATTTGCCTCCTTCAGCCATTTGGGGGTTTTAATACTTACTAAGCAAGAGTTTGGAGCCCTGATGGTGAAGTGGTTAAAGAGTTTGGCTGCTAACCAAAAGGTTGGCAGTTCAAATCCACCAGCCGCTCCTTGAAAACCCTATGGGGAAGTTCTATTCTGTTCTACAGGGTCACTATGAGTCGGAATTCACTCAACAGCAACGCGTTTTTAAGCTACCAAACTGTTTTCCACAGCAGCTCTGCCACTTTACATTGCCACCAGCGATGTATGAGCAATCCAGCTTCTTTGCATCCTTGCCACCATTCTAGATAGTAGTCTTTTGTTTGCTATGTAGTTTGCAAATAATTTCTCCCTGTTTGTTGTTTGCCTTTTCATCTTCTTAACAGGGTCAATCACAGAACAAAAGTTTTATTGTGATGAAGTCTAATTTATCAATTTTTCCTTTTATGGAGTATGCTTTGGTGTGAGGTCTAAGACCTCTTTGCCTAGCCCTACAACCAAATGATTTTCTCCTCCTTTTTTTCCTAAAAGTTTTATCCTTTTATGTTTTGCATTTATGTTAGTGATCAATTTTTGGTCAGTTTTTGTGTAAGTTGTGAGACAGGGTGAGTCAATTGTTTTGTATATGATGTCTGTGATAGTTAATTTTATGTGTCAGCTTGGCTATGATTCTCAGTGGTTTGGCCAGATACTTGACTGGTTGCTGTTCCATAATGAAACGTAATTTGTGATGTGATGTGATGTGATGTGATGTGATGTGATGTGATGTGATGTAATCACTTCCTTCCATGATTTGATCTAATGTGGTCAATTAATCATTTGAAAGGGGGAATTTCCTTGAGGGTGTGGTCTGCCTTCAGAATGTAAATGGATATTCTGGAAGAGCTTGAACTCTCTCTTTTGACCCTGCATTCCTCTTGTCGCCTGATCAATAAATCCTGGGATGTAAGCTTGCAGAAATCTCTGGTGTGCAGTCTGACCTAAGGATTTTGGACCTGCCAGACCCACAATTGTGTGAGCCAGTTCCTTCATGTAAATCCCTCTCTTTCTGTGTTTCTCTCTGTCTCTGTATCTATCTATCTGTCTGTCTGTCTGTCTATCCTTGGTTCTGTTTCTCTAGAAAACTCTGACTAAGGCACTCTTTGTCTTTGTTTCCACTGCCATATTGTAGATCTCCATCTCTCTCTGAGTATATTAGGAAGATTATCCTCTGCTGGGCCTCCCTTTCACCCACTTCACACCTGTCTGATCCATCCCCGCTCTGGAAATGTAACATCTTTTCTCCATCCCTTGGTCATTAAGATATTCCAGGCCTAAGCGCCCTTCAATGGACACCAGTGATTGCATTTCTGCTGATGCCTGTGTGACCACAGGATAAAATCCTCACTTCCCTCATTCTTTCCTGTAATTCCATTCTCTATGGTGAATCTCCTTGACAGCCTCATATCACATCAATGTCCTATTCAGTATTCATGCTGACCCTCACTCATTTTCACATGTGGTGGATACTACTTTGGTTTGTGGCCTCTGCTCCTTTTACCTGAATTTCTCTTCTCCTTTCTCCCCCAGACCCAATTACTGAACCCTTAATAACCCTCAGGTCTCAGATAAATTCTCCTTTTCCATGGAAGGCCTTCCCTGATCCTGAGATCCCTTGACTGTCTTTCCATGGTGCTGTCTCCCTAACCTCTATGAATATTTGACACAGTGTAGTGTACTGTGTCTTAGTTATCTAGTGCTGCTATAATAGAAATGCCACAAGTGAATGGCTTTAATAAACATAAATTTATTCTCTCATAGTTTAGCAGGATAGAAGCCCAAATTCAGTGTACCAGCTCCAAAGGAAGGCTTTCTGTCTCTGTTGGCTCCTGGGGAAGGTCCTTGTCATGAATCTTCCCCTAGTCTAGGAGCTTCTCAGCACAGGGACCCTGGGTCCAAAGGATGTACTCTGCTCCTGGCTCTTTTTTCATGGTGGTAGGAAGTCCCTCTCCTCTCTGCTCACTTCTCTCTTTTATATCTCAAAAGAGATTGACCCAAGAAACAACCTAATCCTGTAGCTTGTGTCCTGCCTCATTAACATAACTACCTCTAATCCTGCCTCATTAACATCATAAAACCTATTCAAAACCAAAGCCAGGGGCAACATGGTGCTATAGTCAGAAGCACCATGCCGTCCCTCTGCAGCAAAGATCAGAAAAACTAAGTCAAACAGAGTCACACATCAATCTTGAAACCCTAAGCATCAAATGAAGACACTCAGCCAAGCACTGAATGGAATAAGAAACTGACCAAGAACAGAGAGTGAGAAGAGATACATGCAGAGGTCCCCCATCAGCTACCGCAGCACAGATCTGCCATCTTGGACTCCTATTGGAGATCAGCAAACAGGGGGTATGAGAAAGCAGCTTCACAGAGCTTCCAGCAGGAGACAGAACCAGTAACTAGCGATATAGGCTTTCCCACCCCCCCACCCTTCTTCACCTCCACTTAGCCTCCTCTGCTTCCTGCAGCCACAGTCTCTTGGCTGGAAAGCAACAACTTCACCCCGGTGTTGCTTGGATTACATCCACCCGCACTGGCCGACTACCTGAGTGCCTTTGGTTGGCTGCTGGTGTTACTTTTTTCTGCTTCTCTAGATTTCCTCCTTACCTCTCACCACCTCCCCCTTCATTCTTGCAAATACCTGGCTCCATGCACCATCTTTGCTTCTTCCTGAAAGGCTGTGAAACACCACTCGACTATGAAACTGCTTCCCTGCCCATGCTGCCACGCTGGTGGGACCCCTGGGGCTTTTTTGCTTGTTTGTTTGCTCTGATTTGTTCTGTTTTGATTTATTTGTTTGTTTTCTTGGCTTGGGAGCCACTTCTAGCCGGGCTGTACAGCACAGCTTGCAAGCTACTCCCTTACTCTGTGCAGACGCACAGGAACATCCCTGGGGGCATTTCTTTTTTCTTGTTTTTTTTTTCTTTTGGTTTTATTTTTGGTTTTTTTGTTTCTTTGTTTTATTTTTTTCTCTCTTTTATTCCCTTTTTGCCTTACTTCATTTCCAGTTTCTCAATTTATTCATTTTTTTCTTTTACCCTTTTTATTTTCCTTTTTCTTTTTTGTTTTTCCTCGTTTCTCAGTCTCTCATCTCTCCACTCCAACAGCAAGCTCCCTTAGCACTCTTTTTTGTTTGTGTGTATGTTTTTGGCTCCTGCTCCTCTCTCCTCTCTCTCATCCTTCCCATACCTATCTTAGATCCACACATCACAATCTACCCCCTCCTTCCTGCCTACCTGCACCACGCACTGAACATCACACTCTCAAGCAGCACAGACACAACATACTGGAACCTGCCCTGCACTGATTCCTGGTCCTCACTGTCAGCCCTGGTATGTGCCACAAACAACCCATCCCAGCAACTCCCCTTCAGCTGGATCTGCCCTGCTGTACCATACTGAGTGACTGACACTACCCATTGGAGAAGGATGTGAAAAGTATCATGCCCACAGACGAGCAAACAACAAAAAAAGCACAGTCCGCCTGCTCAGACATAACCAAATAAAACAAAAAAGCAGGTCAAAACAAACAAATCTACAATCAATAAATGAGGAAAATAGCCACTGAATGCCCCGAAGACAGCAGACAATATCAAAACATTTACAAAAACGACAGGATGGTTCCAGTAGGCGTCCAAAATAAAACAGCAGATGACCTTCCAGTAGAAGAAAAGGCACTAGACCTAACTGATAGGGAATTCAAATCTCTAATATTCAGAATTAGCCAAGAGTTGAAGCAAAAAGCAGGCAAAAATGAGGAAAAAATAGACAAATTCATGGAAAAGGCAGACAAATTCATGGAAAGTACAAGCAAAAAAATGGAAGAATTCAAGAAAATAATACAGGAACAAAATGTTAAAATAAATTCACAACTAGAAATCATACCAAAAAAGTTAGAAATCCAAAAGATAAACAACAAGATTTCAGAAATGGACAGTGTCATAGAAGGGCTGAAGAGCAGGTTTGAAATGATGGAAGATAGGATCAGCAAAATTGAAGACAAACACTTGGATACAGCTCTGAGGAAAAATCAGAAAAAACGAAGAAAAATGAAGAAACCCTGAGAATTATGTGGGATACAATCAAAAGCAAAAATCTGTGAGTGATCGGAGTTCCAGAACAGGGGGAGAAAACACAGAGAGGATCATTGAAGAATTGCTAACAGAAAACTTCCTCAATATCATGAAAGATGAAAGGCTGACCTTCCAAGAAGCTCAAAGAACCCCATATAGGATAGACCCCAAAAGAAAATCACCAAGACATATCATAATCACACTCACTAAAACCAAAGACAAACAAAGAATCCTGAGAGCAGCTCAAGAAAAACAAAAGTCACATACAGAGGAGAAACAATAAGACTAAGCTCGGAT